>NC_051056.1:31065478-31158171 GCF_904848185.1 Acanthopagrus latus
CCCCGACAGCACGGGAGGACCGGGCCCGAACCCCGTGCCCACCTCCAACTGCGGCGGACCGAGCCCCACCGGAGGCCAGGTCAACACCACCGGGAACGGACAGGTGGACCAAGTGAAGACCTCCGTGTCCAGCGGCATGGGAGTGACAGCACCGAGCCAAGGCTGGGCCACCGCCCCGGGGACCATCACCTCTATCCCGGACTCATTGGGCGGGCCGTTCGCCAGCGTACTGTCGTCTTTGCAAAGACAGAACGGAGCCAAAGCGACGTTAGTAAAGACCAGCATGTTCTAATGAAGCTCCCCAAGAAGAGCAGAGGGAGAGAGGCGCGTCCTCATCCTCCGGAGACTGAAAAGCAATCGCCCGCGACAGACTGAAGGACACAAACAAGCAGTTAAGAAGAAGATGACATCTCGGTTATTTCATTTTTATGCCTTGCGCTGTTTCTTGTGGTCAGTGGACACTTTAGCTGTACAAATATCCATCTTGACAAGTTGTCTCATAACACAACGGGGTTTTCTTAAAACAAGTGCAAGACGAGTGAAATGTTTCCCGTCACGTCTGAAGACTTACATCAACAGAAACATTCTTCATGCGTAAATCCACAAAAGAAAACTCATCCCAGAGCAAACGGTTCAGATCACACCTGTCAGACTGGCTCCCGGAGGATGGGGACTTGTTAAGATCAACATTTTTTTGGGCCAAACATTTATGAGCAAACAAACGTCTGCGCGCTGGAAACTTGGCATCAGTGAGCGAAGGAGCCTCGTGAAGTCACATGTCAGAGTTCAACAGCTGCTTTGTTATCCAGAGAGACGTTTCATGTCCAGGAGGGAGGACGCTCTCCGACACATCCCGCTTTCTGTTCTCTCACAGACACACGCTGCTGTCCGGCCTCTCACAGCTGTGTGCTGGCTTTTATTTCCAGGCTGCTGAAGAGTTTAGTTTCTTTAAATTATCGATATAAACACAATTATTTCCTCGAGAGAAAAAAAGGCACAAACTACTGCAATGTTCACTCTGACAGGAAACGTGTATGTTGTGTGTGTCTTTCTACGGCAGTGTTTTTGTGGCTCCGATTGTAAAGTGTTAATACGTATTCTTGTCTCCTCTAGCTGGACCATAGTTCATCCTCCCCTCGTAGATCGACACAGTCTTTTCGATGTTTTACAAAGATTCCCTCCGAAGAATTTATTTTGGGTAAACAAAAAAAGGGAATGATGCAAACATTGTATTTATTTGGATATAATTTGCATGTTGTCTCTTTGTCTGATTTCCGATGAGTTCCTTCCATTTTGTGAGCATTATGTAACATGTTGTCTCGGATCTGAAAGTTATTTATATGTAGGTAATGAATGCTTATATTTAAGAAGGAAATATTTCTACATGTGCACATAGTTTTCCAGGTGTACCATTCAAATGGTTGTTGATGATAAAAAAAATAATAGTCCAAGTTGCTTTGTCATGTTTTCTTTGGACAAATACAGCAAAGTGATGATTTGTTGTTCCTGTTTGATTTACACGCTCACAGGTTTTAATCAAACACTCAGAACATTTTGAAAAAGACTTTCAGCAGCGCCGCGCCGGCCGCAGGACTTATTCTACATCATATTTATACATTAATAATACATCATACTCATACATAAATAATATACTATATTTTATACAAACAACAGGATATAAGATTCATATATAATAATTATATATAAATATATATAATTATTGGCCTTAGTCCACATTAAATCATTGGTCTTCTGAAATGTGACAGAGTTTAAAAAACTGAAATGATGGAAACAAACACTCAGTTTAGTGTCAACATGAGATCTAAAGCTCAAAACTAGCAGCAGATTTCAAACCAAACAAGTGAACAGCACAGGTGAGATTAATGTCTCCTGTCTGTCCGTCTGTCTTCTTTCTTCAGCCTTTTCTTTAATGAGTTCTACATTAATATTAATAGTCTGTTATTTCATCTCATCAGTGTTTGTTTGAAGCTTCGTGCTGTTCATCAGGTCAGTCTCTCTGTCACCTCTCTGCATCATTTAAACAGAAAGTTACCACAGAAATAAACCAGGAGGCGTCGCAGCACTGAACTCTTTTCAAAATCAAATCAGACTCTTCAGAAACACTGATTCTGGTTTTCTGCTCTTCACTGAACATTTCAGGCTGTTAGTCACTGAAAGACACGACTGCATCAGTAAAGTCCAGCACACAGAGGAACGACTGGTGGATCAGACGGAGACCAGGCAACACAAGACAAAGATATAACAATAAAGAGAAACGCATGAACCCAGATTGTGTGTGGTGTGTAGTAATATACACAAAACATGTCTACAGATATTAATGTAAGTGCACAGAGACAAACAGAAGCCCGGTTTTAATGTATAACATTTTATTTATAAACATACAGTATGCTATAAATGCATTCGCATTTAAACACCAAATTAATCTATATTTTCGGATAGTGTTCAGGTGAATATTACAATAAATACAGAACAGACGTAAAAGGTTTCATTCCCCAACTGTCCTGTTCAGAAGACCGTCTGAATACAGAGCTCCGTCTCAAACATCCCGCTAACAGAGACTCAGCCGAGAGTTACTCGTGAGCTAAATGAGGATAAAAAAAAAAGAAAATAGACAATCGGAACAGAAGCTTAGAAATACTGTAGATCAGAGAAATGAACCTGGAGGAGAAGCTCGGCTGGAGGAGGAGGAGGAGGCTGCTAGTTTGCTTTCATACAGCAAATCATTTGGTTTTAGGCTTAAGCGTGCATCTTTTTTAACATCCACAATACAGAACCGAGCTCTTCTCATACAAGGTCAAAATAAAAGAGAAAAAAGAAGCAGGTAACTTAAAATGTGCAGCCGGCGGCACAGATCTTTAGTTTCATCCAACCAAATAATGCAGCTGCTGCTGGTATGTGTGTTCATGTTACCTCTACATGTACTGGTGCGCTTTACTTTTAGAAATGAATCCTACCACTGAGCAATTATCAAAATTACCTCAATTAATAGCATACAGAAGTCTATATGACTCTAGAATAAAACAACATTTGAAATGAAATTTCCCCCGCAGCATCGACTCTACTCTCAGACAACATCAGTATTCCTCTGGACTTATCACTGCAAATCAAAGAGGGGAGCTGTGAGCTGAAGGAGTGTTTGTGTGAAACAAACAGAGGTTATCAACTGAAGTAAAGCTGATGCACAGGAGGGCTGCAGCCGCTCTGTCTGCAGGTTCAAGGGTTCCAATTTGGCCAGAATCCCTCCGTACACCCCAGAAACAAAAAGAAAAAGAGAATAAAACACCAAACAGCTGGTGCTTTGTTTTCCTGCATCACCTTGCTTTCCTAAGGCACATTATAATCCTGACTTTCCAAGTGGACAGGCTGGCAGGAGCTACCTGCTGTGACCCAGAAGCACAGAAACAGCTCACAAGTCGAGTTATTGCCCTAATGATGAAACTACATCCATAATATGTTTAAATATAGAAGCTAATTCAATTCAGCAGCACAGGAGAGACGGACGAGGTCACTGTGAGGATTACTGTACACTCTGTGGATGGTGAGTTTCTTCCTTTATTGCACTTTTTCTATAAATGGTTTTATTTGATTCGATTGAAGGGTGTTCATCAATCATAGTTTTCAGAACAGATCCGATCCGAGCTGCCTCAACACATATTCAGTTATCTTTCAGGTTGTAGGATTCTGATCACTCCAAATTAAGAAAATATTTCTTAAATGATAAAAAAAGCAATTTTATGTGATACACTGCATTTCCATCATATGGAACTGAATGGTAAATATTCACATTTCAACAGAATGTGATTCTACTCATGGAGCCGGAGCACTCCGCTCTCTCTGCGCTCTCTCCGTCAGCAGCACACGCTGTCGCTGTCTCAGCGTCTGTGGATGTGAGTGTTTTCTTTTCAACATGGCCGCCACCGCAGAGCAGCGTCCTCTCTCTTCCTCTTTCGTGTTCGCTGCATGATGAAACAGTCTGTGGTCGTACGTGGACCAATCACATCCACATTCACTGACAGAAACACGAAGACTGTTTTTTTTCTTTTTTAAAGACTGTGCCCAGATCCCTGTTTGGCCCCCATGATGAATCTTCATTGGTTACTGATGCAAAGATCTCGACACGCTGTGAAGGACATGATTTGCAGATAATCGGCTTAAAACGGGGATGGGAGGGTTTCTTCCATGAACCTTGTGCTTTTCTGGCGAGCGTCACAAAGTGGTTGGCTGTCCAGCCGCTTAAAGAGAAACAGAAAGAGGAGGAAACACACACATTTAGAAAACACTACTGTTTATTTAGGGATTTTAAGGTCACTGAGATTCAACCCCAATGAAATAAAACCTCTTGATGGAAGAAAATGACTTCTGACTCAGTCTTTGATTTGATTTTGTGGTTTTCTGATCCTCAAATGATAACAGCTGCTGAGAGGGAATGTGAGCTGCGTCTTTTAGAGAGCGTGAACGTTGGCTGGTGTGCAGCTGAGGTGAAACAGACGGACAGTTACTGTCGTCCTCTCCGGCTGCTGCGTCATCTCTTCCTCTCGATGCAGCTTCAGATCCGTCGCTCCGGTTAGGCTGCTTCACCGCGTCTGACACTTCTTCATTAAAGCTGCGCTGGGTAGCAACGTTATATTAAAAAACGCTCATCTCATCAGCCACACAGCGGGGCGGCAATACAGCGAGAACCTTTGAAATACAGCTTAAATATTTTATCATGAAATAGTGTCGAGTTTACTTTGAGAACAATAAATCAAACAAAGCTTTTCTACCTGCTGCACCAGCGTCTTATTTACTGCTGTGGTACGACACCATCACCTTATTAAAAACCTGCGTGTGTTCATCAGTGAAAATATGAGATATGGCTAACATTAGCAAACAATGAGGCACAACAACAGCTAACCATTTTTATAATCTCAGGATGATTAAACTGTCTCTTCACGAGCGTCATGGAACACCAGAATTATTCACTCAGATCAGGAGCTTGTGTCTTCTGTTACTCGTGATGGTTTAATGTTTTGGATGGATGGATAGAAACAGACAGAAGACAGAGAGAGAGGGATGGGTGATGGGTGAGAGGGGTGATGGAGACGGAGGGAAGACATGAGAGGAGAGAGAGGGTGGAGGTGGAGGGACTCACAGCGGGAGCGGATGTAGCACTGGTGGCAGTTGAGGAGGCCGTTTCTGATCCGGACGTCCGTCCCCGTGGTCGTGTCGCCCAGCTGTCCCTTACACACTCCACACTGGAGAGAGAAGGAGGAAACAGACAGCGTTGTGTTTCTTTAAACCAATCAAAATCATCTTGGGCGACTCTGAGCTCATGATGGCCCGGCAAACAGTGTGGAGGGAACTAAAATGGCTGAATCCTGTCAGGGGAAGGTAACATGTGGTGGCTTATTCAGGTTTTAGCCAACAGTCAGTGTTAGTGGTAACTTTCTGGTAATTTTCAGTGTGCATGTTGTGTCTGTTCCCAGTACCACAGGAAACAGACGCCTGACCACAGACTCACACCAACATGCTAATAATCATGAAGCAACATGTCTTCATACTGCTCTGTGCTAAGTGCCACAGAGGGATGAGCAATAAGCTGCATTCATACTCGTGATGGATCATCAAATGAATACAAAACAAAATAATACAGAGGACGATGGTGAATATTGATATGATACAACAGAGTTGTTTGAAAAGTGCCACCAACCTTAAAGCACGTGATGTGGAAGTAGAGGCTGAGGGTCTCTATGATCATGGCTGCTCCCTTCCCCAGCGGCTGGCCACAGCTGGAGCACAGCTTCTTCCCACTCACAGACCTACAGGAGGACAGAAACACATCTATGGTTCTGTCTTCAGCTTGCCACTTTGACAGAGAATATGAACGAGTACACAACTCTTAAGTTGTCTCTGTATTGTTGAGAAGGACCAGATGAAAAATAAAGAAAAGTTGCTGATACAGAAAATGTAACAACAATCCTAAACCTTGAAGACCTGAAGACGCAGCATCTCTACACAGTGCACTGAACTTCAGGTCTGATAACATCCTCATCCGTCCAACAGACTGCAGTCAACACAAATACACACACCACCTTTATTTTTCATAAAGAAACTGTGTATAAGTATTTTTCTTTCTTTCTCTCTTTCTTTGTCTCTTTGCTATTTCCGTCAGTTTTTCCCTCAATCCTGGTGTTCAGTAACATTCTTGTTCTCTGCACAGCTGATATCATCGTGTGTTTTCTGAGTATTATTATAATTCTACTATAATGAGCTGCAGACCAGCAGCAGGTGCAGATAACTCAGGTAACTCTGATAACTCAGGTAACTCTGCAGCTGTGACTACAGAAGTACGTTCACTGCAAAATAATGACAGACCTCCAGACCCCTGTGTGTAGTACTGATGTGTGTAGTACTGATGTGTGTAGTACTGATGTGTGTAGTGTACTGATGTGTGTAGTGCTGGTGTGTGTAGTACTGATGTGTGTAGTGTACTGATGTGTGTAGTACTGATGTGTGTAGTGCTGGTGTGTGTAGTACTGATGTGTGTAGTGTACTGATGTGTGTAGTACTGATGTGTGTAGTGTACTGATGTGTGTAGTGCTGGTGTGTGTAGTATACTGATGTGTGTAGTACTGATGTGTGTAGTACTGATGTGTGTAGTACTGAAATCATCTCTGCAGTTGACGGTTGGTGCTGCAGTGGTTCATGTTATGAGACGGGTGGAGAAATGTAGGCAGCAGAGCAGAAAATGACAGTGCAGAAATGAAGCAGCTCTCCTCCCCCCTCCTCCTTCTCCTCCTCCTCCTCCTTCTCCTCCCTCTCCTCCTCCTCCTCCTTCTCCTCCCTCTCCTCCTCCTCCTCCTCCCTCCCCCTCTCCCCCCCTCCCCCCTCCTCCTCCTCCTCCTCCCCCCCCTTCCCCTCCCGCGCCGCCTCCTCCTCCTTCTCCTCCCTCTCCTCCTCCTCCTCCCTCCCTCCCACCTCCTCCTCCCCCCCTCCCCCTGTTTGTGATGCGGTACCTGTTGGGTGCAGGAGGCAGTGTGTCTGGAGCTGGTGGACATGCTGCGGTGGGGTGTGATGAGCTGCCCATGTTATTATCAATGGGCCCGGTCCTGGAAATGGACAGCAACATGCAACATGATGATGATGATGACTCACAGCTACAGCGACTCTATTGGCTGACAGAATCACAGACGGGCCAATCAGAGCCAGAAAAGCTTGTCAGAGTAGTCTGGGCCTAAACTCAGGCTTACTTTAATGTTGACAGCGCAGTGATGTGTGTTACTGTGGTGTATGGTTCTAGAAACGCCTTCGTTCTCACTGACTCTTGTGTCTGCACATGCTGGGTGACTATGGGTGAAATGGAGGTACAAGATGCCACCTGCTGGTCAAACAGGTTAACTACTCTTAACCACAGTTCTGCTGCCATGATGCTGCAGCCGGCTCAGATGTGAATCCAGTGTGATGGGGTAAAAGTTAGCAGTGTTGTTTGTGTGTGAAGGTCAGCCGCGACAGTTTGAGGAATACTTCTTCTGACAATCATATTTAAAAATGGTGATTTTCTGTTGTAATAATGAGTCCACACTGGGGCTGAAACCTTTACATCCATTTGTCTCCTACTACATGAGACAAGTGGATGTAAAAGTTGAGAAGGACTGCACCCTCTGAGCCTGGTCTGAAGACATCTCACACACACTCACACACCTCCTGTCTCCTGCAGGCCGGCTGGGCTTGCTGCTGACGCCTGTGGGCTCCTGCTGTTTGGGGGCTGGAGTTGAGGATTTGGCCGTCATCGAGGGAAGTTTCTGGCCGTTCTGCAGACTGTGAGCGAGTGTTTCTGGCTGACTGCTGCTCTGACTCGCCAGGCTGAGAATCAGACACATGTTAATATCAATTCATGGTCTCATTATATTTTGTTGTTTTTACTGGACTGATGCCATGAGATCAGTGTTTCACCTGGAAGGTATCTAACACACAACAGCACTGAGACATGCACGTACATAGGGAACTCATAAAGCTCCACTAAATGAATGTGAAAAGGCAGAAAAGTTGCTGATTACATGAAAACTGATGCAAATTTGATATTTTATTGTATTTCAACAAGTGACTGTTAAACTAAAAAATGAAATAACAGCCTTCTGTGAAGTAGTTATGTGGTATTCTTCCACTGGTTTCTCTTCTCTGGCTCTTCCTTTGACTCTCTGAAGTTTTCATCTCCTTCAGATTGTCCCACATGTTCCTCACACAGCCTTTATTCACAGGCTTGAAATGGTTAAAAACACATGGACCTCTGTCAGATAGCTCACTCACCTTCGGCCTGTTTTCATGCTGTCGTCAGCGGTGCTGATGTCACTGGTCCTGTCGTTTTCTCTCCGTTTCCATTCCACACTCTCTGTGCTCGCCTTCTGTGCCGTCCAATCACAAACAGGGAACACTTAGCTCAACAGCCAATTGAAACGACACTGTGCCAGAGTCCCCTCTAGAACTGATATCAAATTAACTGCATGCATGTAACAAACTGCCTATAATCAATCAGCCACTCACCGACTGCCTCTCCAGCATCTCCTGCTTGCGTTCCCAATCGGCCAGAGAGCGGACGATGGTGCCCTGAGGCTCCGAGGTGGAGGTGAGCTCTCCTCGGCTGGGGGAGGGCAGGGCGGAGGAGCGCGGAGTGAGAGGAGCCACGGTCTCCTCCAGTATCCTACGCTCCTGGTGTGACAGAGAGTTGGATCAGTCACCAACGAGGGTAAAGATCATCAGCGATGTCAGTTATTACAGTTTTCTTTACGATTCATGTTTTACATTTAACTGGTGCACTGATTCAGAAACACAACAGTTCAAACTGATCCTGATTCAGACATTCAGAGTGAGGATGAAAGCAGCTTCAGTGAATCATTCACACACCTCCTCGTGGTACTTCCTCTCCTCCTCTGCCACCTCCCTCTGTGCTCTCTCCCACTCCTCCTTCAGCTTCTCCTGCTCACGTCGGTACTTCTCCTGTTACCGTGGCAACAGACACATGACAGACAGCACAGAGCCTCAATGAAAGGAAGACTAAACTGTCTGCTGGTGGATGTTTTGGCAGGAAAACAGAGATGATGCACAGAAATATCTGATGTCAAGAAAGGCTTCAAATGAGTTCCCTCCTAATGAACACTGACACATCTAACGCTGTAAATCCTGCTCTAATTATTGGTGCACTATATAAAATGTTCATGTGAGATGCCCTCACTGTGTACTGAAATAAAAGGCTTGTCTAGGAGACATAAATGAGTAACTGCTCATTCAGATCTCACATTTGCATGTTAGGTATAAAAAGCAAACAATAAACCAGAAGCAGGCACTGCGGACAAAAGGCAAAGTGGAGCATGCAGAGTCTGTGGAGCCCCAGGTTCCTACACAACTTTCACATTCAAATTTTCATCATTTAATCAAATGTTTCTTTGACGTCCATGGGTGTAACTGAGGAACATGACCACGGAACAGATGACAATCCTCTGACAAGCACAGACCTTGTAAGATAAACTTGTGTAGGAACCAAACGAGTCCAAATGTGAGACAGATTTAGAGGAAAAGCAACTAAAGCGGGACAGATGACAGACGAAGATCGAGGCACTGCCACAACACAGAATCAACCAGGGAGGCAACAAGCACAGTGATGCACCAGACATTCATCCATCTCATCTCAAACAGTCCTGCAACAACTGGACAGCAGAGAAACTTGTTCTCATTACTGCTGTTTTTGATTAATTTACCACAATACACTGCAGATGAGCTCAGTATCTCACGGATATCAATGAATCCTTTAAATGATCAACAGTGTGTGGACCTGAGATGCATCTCTGATTGGCTGAGGAGAGAGAGGGTGATTTGGGCAGCAGCAACAGCAGCAACCTTGGACGAGTCTTTGTCTGTGTCTGCGTCTGTGCATGAGATGGAGACAGTGGATCAAACCAAAGTTGAGGTTCTTCCACTGCACAAAATCGCCCTCTAGTGGTCGAAGTGTGCACAGGAGCAGAGGGGTTGTGTCTTTGGAGGGGATATGCTCAGTATCACACAAACATGGAGGCAAGCTTTGCAAGTAGCAATGACATGTGGTTAATCTGATTCTGAGCAGAGCACAGCTGGTCACACAGCAGCCGCCGGTCCTGCTGCACAGCGTGGATTCACTGTCAGGGGTCAGGAACTGTTTGTGGGTAAACAGATGGGTTAAAACAGGCTGAATGTATCTGAAGGTGGAGGTTTGGAGATGTTTTGGTTACATATAACCATAGTTATAAAGTTATAATATAACCTGGAAGTCTAGATGTTGTCTGATCCTCAATAACTGTGTATATATTTCATGTTCTGTAAGATTTGCAATGTAAAGAGCCTGGACCCACATTCAGTCCTGTTGGTTCTGCTTGTGGTTTGCTTGTTCGTTCAGAGACATTGTGGATTTGAGGCCAGTGACGGGTCTGGACCTGGATCCAACACGGCTGTGACACTGTTTCCAACAGACAACATCAGTGTTCTGAAGTGTTCCTGAGCCTGAGCAGTAACTTCTTTTACACAACCATGTGTTCCACAGAGTGGTGGGTCTCTACAAGAATCCATGAAGCTGATGAGGTCAAACATGAAGTGCATCTGTGTTGACACTGTGTTCAGAGAGGATCAGCTAATATCAGTCTGCTTTGTTCATGCTTCACAGTGTACCACCTTTACTGTATATTTTCTGATGTATCTTTTAGATACGTTATTACACACTAATGCATCTGTGAGAACAAAGTATAACTCTATAACTCTTGTCAAGTCCAAATGAATGATTAACAGCAAACTATCCTGTTTGTCTGAGGTGCAAATGATCTAATGAAGCTAAAGGTACAATCTTATTTTACCCAAAACCTCAAACATCTATTTCTCTGTACAGCTGCGATGTATAACTGATTCATCTGTCAGCTGTCACCATTTATATTCATCACAATCGATCAATTTACTTTTTGGTTTATTTTTCACTATTTTCTGACATTTTGAAGTCAGAAAAGATGGATCAACAATGAACGTGTTGATTGTTGCAGCTCTGTGTATTTACATTGTTTTAAAACTGTAGCTAATAGATAATTACAGCCACAGGTCCGTTCTGCAGCTGACCCCACGCTGCTGACAGTGTCCAGCTCTAGAGGGAGCTCTGAGCTTGCAGACTCATGCGCCATGCTTTACCCTCAGAGGTAAACTGTGTACCTGCAGCATGCGCTCCTGCTCTTGCTGCCACCTTTCCTGACGCTTTCGCTCCTCATCCGGGTCCCAAGACCAGCGGTCGCCCCGCCTGGCCTGGGGCAACACCGGGACTGACACCTGATGGACCCCAGCACACACACACACACACACACACACACATCAACATGCACACATACACACAAATATTCATGCACCCATTCACACACAAACACACACAATCTCACACAACCATTAAGCCAATGAGAATTGAGATGGCCCCGACACACACACACACACACACACACACACACACACACACACACACACACACACACACACACACACACACACACACACACACACACACACACACACACACACACACACAGACCAGTGTTTACACACATCCACCACAGGAAAAGAAGAAGGGAGGGAGGAGACAGAAATAGTTGGTCTACCACAACAGCACTACTCCAATGCTCAAGGACTCCTACTAAGAGAGAGAAGACAGAGAGAGAGACAGATGAGCTCAAAGGAAAACGGAAGCAGTCGGCCGTTTCTACAGCATCTTCATCTGGCATGCTACATCAACAGCTCTGTGTGGCCTGGGATCTGTAGCAGAGCCCTGCTGTGTGACACTGAGCTAACAAAACTGCACTGCTGTCTGATGTGAGAACATGACGATGGAATAATCTGCTCCTGTGAAGCAGACAGGATGTGAACGCTGCTGATGAGGCTTCAGATGGAGCCAGTGTTTGTAATGTCTGTCTTTGTTTAGCTCACTTTGCCTTCAGTCTTACCTACAGACTGTCATTCGTTTTCATTTTGTCCTTAATTTGGATCATGTTTTCAGCGTTTGGCTTCTCTGTATGAATGCAGTATGTTAGACTAAGGTACCACAACCCAGGAGACGAGAAGCCAGATGAGACGCAGTAAAAGGGTTTTTAGAGTCTGACCACAAAACTAAGTGCAGTCAGAAGATGATTGTTACTCACGTTTCCACGGAGCTCCTTCTCCATTTCTTCTGTAGAGGGTGTGAGAAGAAAACAGATTCCATTACAATTCAAACAAACATCTCAGACTCTGGTGCTCAAATTAAATATTCAGTGAAATAACAACAATGTGTTGGTTGGACAATAATGATTAAAGATGGCAGTGACTGAAAACCAGTCCACCAAAAGCAACAGACAGCATCTGCAGTTACACCCGTCTGATACTGTGACTCAGGAGTTCAGCTAGAGCTGATGTTGGAGCTTCTGGTGGAACAGTCAGCAGAGGATCTATGAGACAATTACATGTGATGCTTGTTTCACAGGACAAATGTCAAAATAAAAACCATCAGGATCAAACATTCAAGCATTGTGAGTGAGTACAAAGGCAAGTGGTATATGTGTGTTCCTGTGCAGAGGTACGTGTAGGTTCTGGTTCTGGTTCAGGATCAGTAGTAGGTTTTAAGACTTGTAACATCAGAAATGTGGCAGTTGAGATCTAAGAAATCCAAATCAACACTATGTAATGGTTTCTGAGGCCTCTGAAAGACCTGCACACACACTGGTGACCAACATACAACTGCACATTCATCGAGTCCAGCAGCTCATCCAAGACGATTTTCATCAATTGTCATAAGTGACCAGCTTCTTGAGATCGTTTGGACTCTGCATCAGAACCAACATGATGATACTAACATGACACTGATGACACTTTTAAACAAAGACAGAGTTCACATCACTGATCATCCACAACACTAGAAATGAGTGAAGAACAACAGATGGGACTGAAGGACTGTTGTGTGTGCCCTTGTAGAAGCAGCAGGGAAACCCTGTGCATTCAGCACCTGGGGACGGAAACATGAGCTCCAGCGATGAACAAAGGGTTTACCTGGAGGAGCGAAGAAGTCCCAGCGTAACTTAGGGTTGCTGGTTGCCAGCGGAGACCTGATACTGTTTGCAAAGTCTATAGCCAAATAAAAAAAATATGTGGGTGGAGGGAAAGGAGGGAACGAGGGAAGGAAGGGAGGGGAAGGAGTGATAAGGGACAGAGAGTTGGTATGGACATCGAGAGAATTGGGAAATGCTTTTATAGTTCTGCTCTCTGATATTTATACTATACTTAATGTATTGTAACTGGAAAAACAATATCTAGTCTCTGAAGATGTTTTAAATCAGATTTTGTTAAAAGTCAACAGGATTTCTACATCAAAAAGTCAGAATAAATACAGAAAACAGCAAAGCAGTGCTGGAAAGGCGATGCTTTGCCTCTTTTATACTAGTTTTAGTTTGGATCTCCGTTCTAATTATTTTGAGAACCTGTTTACAAAGGTAAGGACCAGTTACAGATCACTGTCAGATAAACAGATACGAACGATGAAGGACCTTGAGGCCTGAAGGCTCCTTACGATGATTCAAATGACTTGTACAGAAAACTGAACGAGTGTCGAGCTGCAAGGCAGAAGGGGAAGAAAGCCAGCGAGGAGAAAACAAGGAGGTGTATGGAAAAGAAGCTGCTGGCTCTGTGTTTGGACGTGACGAGTTCACTGACCTGCTGCTGGTTCTACTGGTGGGTGGAACTCAAATGTTCCTGGTGCAGCTGAACTCGGTGGACTCTCTCTTTCCTGTGACGGCTCCGGGGGTGGAAGGACACTTGCCTGCAGAGAGATTTGAAGATAATCTCTAGGTGATTGTTTCTTTGGCTATGTTCTATAGTTGACACTTGGTTAGCAGCCTCACCTGTACAGGTACTGGCTGACTTTGCTGTGTGCTGACTCCTGGCTGGAGCTCAGTCATCACTTCAGTTTCATCCTGTTCTTGTTTGGCGTCTGAAAAAATACAGACAACAATGTTTAATCACAGAAAATGTTTTCCTCTAAATTCTTATTATTCTTCACAGCTTCCTAAAGTTACTGTATGACCTGTAATGATACAAGTCATGGAGCAACCACTAGAGGTCAGTATACAGCTAACTGTTCAGACCTGCAGGGTTCGGATTGGTCTTCTCCTCTGCAGAAGCTCCTGACTGGATTCCAGTCTTCCCAAAACTGTCTTCTGGCTTCTGCAGCTCCTGTCAGGGTCACAGATGTTCACAAGTTCAATGATGAACAAAACACGACTGAGATGAAGGGGGCTGCTAGTGCATGAGGTACATATCAAAACAAGCTCTCAGTGATAAAGAGTCAGACTCCAATAATGCATCAAATGACAAAGAGCCAGTGACAGCGCAGTGTTGGATATCCAGCTCATAAACAGGTCGTCTCTGCTGTAAGCAGATTACAGACTGTGGAGTGAACAACTAAATGCACACATACAGTGTGATCCCTCAGAGTGACCCGCTGCAACTCCACTGGAGAGCTGCAACGATTCACTGACTCAACTGGTACGTTCATGTCAACTATTTTGATATTCTAATAATTATTTTGAGACAAAGACAAAATGTAAAAATGATCTGATCCAACTTGTTGAATGTAAATATTTCAACAGTAAACTGATTTTGCATGAAGAGACATTTGAAGATGTCATCTTGGCTTTTGGGGGACAGATATTTTTAAAAACATTTTTCTGACCAAACAAGTTAATAATGAAGGAAATCAACAGACAAGTGAAAATGAATATAGTCGTTAGTTGCAGTGCTGCACTAGATACAAAGTTCTATTTCCAGATTTTATTGTAACAACTATAAAAGATCATAATCCTGACCGACGGCAGCGAGGTGGGCCGGCTCGGTGGTGTTGAATGCTCCATGACTTTCTCTTCTTGGACGTCTTGAGCAGTCGGTTCTGTTCCAGCTCGAGCCTCCTCAGACTTGGTGGACACTGGACTCTCTCTGGTGGAGACACGTGTACTGTGTGCTGGTGAGGCTGCTGACGACGGAGCGTCTACGGTGCTGTTGCTTGTTTTGGAAGGAGATGCCTGGAAATGAGGAGGAGATTCCCTTCCCTGACTCTCAGGCGTGGTGGGAGCGTCGTCACTTCCTACATCACCGTTGACTCGGAGCAAACCATCGGCCTGAATCGGAAGGAGAGGGTTTAATATGACTGATTAAACTCATTTCTAAATGGATATTGGATGGATAATAATAATAATGGATATGTTGTTTTTTCTATTTGATTCTAAATGTTCAGGATGTACATTTATACACATACGAGTACATTTGCATCTGCATGGGAGTCACAGTTTCTATTATTTGCTAAATAAAATGTGTGCTTGATGAAAAATCTTCTTATAGATACGAAACACAACAGAATAAATTGACAACCGAAAAATGTAAATAAAGCACAGACTTAAAAATCCCGCAGCTTCATTTGTGGCTGTTGCGGCCTCTCATCTGTGTTCGTTATTAACCATTCATCCAGCTCACAACACCACGCTGGCCTCTGTGACAAAGAGGCACTAATGTATGTGTGAGCAGCTCCTAGTGAGCGGTAACTTAAGACACAGTGGTGGAGTCGGGTGAATGTGGGCTCTCAGTCTGCCCCCCAACGCCTCCACCTTCTCATCCCTCTCCTAGCAGCCTGTGTGGGCCCTCTTTGTCCGCTGGGAGCCCACTTCACATTGAGAGGGCCCTACTTGTCAACTTCTTAAGTCAATAGGGAACAGAGGGCTCTATTCAAAGCCGGCTCCGCTCAGACTCCTGACAAGACATTCCAGAAAAGTGCTCAGCTCCATTAGGTCTGGTAATAACCTGCCCCTCCCTGCCCGGCACACCAAAACGTAAGATCTCATTCTGAATATTCCCATTTGGCAGTTTTTCCAGGAGAAAAGGAAATGGATCCTGTTGAGAGCACTTTGAGCTGAACTGAAACATTACATGCTTCTTCCTGGAGGGAAGTCTCTCCAGCCGGCTCATCACCATGGTGGTTCTGCGGCATTCTAATGTAACTGCCAACAGAGCCGGAGGGGAATTTACCCACCGGCCTGTGAGGAGGGCAGCCGACGCTGGGAAGTAACCACATGTAATGTGGTCAAGACCTCAACCGTGCCCTCTGCAGAGCTGGTCTGGTGACACTCACCACTCGAGGAAGCTGTAGAGCATATTTACAGCAGCAAGTAATGCATTGAGTTTTATTGTTGGGGAGTGATTAGTCTGAAAGAAAGACTTCAGAGGCAGTCTCACCTTGCTGGGCCATGGTTCAGCTGATGTGGGTCGGGACTGAAAGTAAGGCTTGGGCGTCAGCAAAGGCACCGGTTTGGGCGACAGGCCTCGGGTGGTTGGCGGCTCAGACGAGCGAGAGCGGATCTGAGGTCGCTGGTGTGAGGAGTCTTTGGGAAACTCCTCGATTCGCGCCTCCAGTGTAGACGTGAACTTCGGAGCCGGGGCGGACTGCTGGCGCAGATACCTCATGGGCCCGTTGGGGTCCATGTCGAAGGGATCTGGGGTTGTTGGGGAGGCAGACAGGGAGAGGGACAGAGGGTAGGGCGAGCAGGGGAAAGAGGGATCAGCAGATATGCTGCGGTCCAGCAGCTTCGGCAGCTGTAGGCGTTCAAGGACTGCATCACTGATGGAGAAACGCTGGGCGTAGCGCTGGAGGATGGCTGATGCCTCCTCTGGGGTCCTGGCTCTCCTGTACGCATTCCGCAGCTCCTCCTCTCGACGCTCCCTGTTGAGGAGGGGAGGAGGCACAGGAGGAGGGGTAAAGCAAAACAGACGTGCAAAATGTGAAGTCACTGACACGGCACTGTTTCATTGACATTCAGTAAATGTTTAAGGGTAACTATGGTACATTTCAACCTGGACTTTTTCCTCTGTTTATGTGTCCAAGAGATTAATGGGGACTACAATTTTTTAAAGTGGTCCAGTTCTGAGCGAGGCCACTGCAGCTGGCAGCCGCAAAACGGGCTGCAATGAAATGTAATCAAATTGTGTAATTTAAAACTTGTGTTGTACGTTCACCTAAAGATGATTTTGCCACTGACGGGCTCCGGCTGTTATTCCAAGTGTCTGACAACGTTAACGAGAGCAACCCCTCCGGGAGAAAACCTTTTTGTTCAACCAGAAGCAGCTGCCAGATCTTTCTCAAAGCCACCAGACTCCATTGAAAGACACAACAGAAACAAAATTAAACCAACATCGGCTCTAGTTTGGTTGAAATACTCCTTAGTTCACCTCATCATATGTGAAACTATTCTGACTCTCCACGCTGTTCTTCTGCTGTCGCTCGCTCTCATCCAACACACGGCCAGTTTACAACACTGTCGCCCCAATAGACACACAACATGGGAGAACAGGGTCCAGGTGTAAAAGTACCAGAGTTGCCCTTTAATTTCGCCACTCTACATTAGCAATTGATATGACAGTGATTCAACCGGCACACACATTTTTATCTAAATGCTTGAAGAAATCACACAGCAAATGTTGTAGGAATGATGGACTTTATGATTGTGTTATGTTACTTTATCATCATCTTCATTACCTTTCTAGACTTTTAGGTAGTTAGCATACGCAGCAACAGAAAACAAACAAGAAACACACAAGATTTGCAACAGAAATGCTAAAAACTGAATTCATTGACAATAAATCCAATGGAAAAGACATGACACTGATTTATCTGTGAGCTGAGTGACCACAACAATTAATACATGTCACAAGATGACATCAATAAAAAGATTTCTAGGAATTTCAAACCCTATTTGAAGTAAAGATGAAATGACTGTGTTACCATGATAAGCAGACTACATTTCTTCTACTTCAGTATCACTGGAGCAGAAGTGCTCTCTGTTGGAGACCTACTTAAAATAACTCCAGCAGGAGTTGCTGTCACCTTCAAGCCACTACAGGATTAGAATGAACATTAAATTGTTTCCTTTGAGGAAGACCTAGTTCTCCATTATTCAAGTATCGTGTACATACAGCTTCAGTTTTTTACCTGAATACAATTGAATGTCCTGTTTGTGTGTTGTCACCTACTTGTCCTCCACTATCTCTCTGTAAGTCTTGATGCTTCTCCTCCTCATGGAGGTACAGGTGTCTCCAGTCATCAAGTGCTCCATCATCTTCCTCTCCTCCTCCTTCTTGATTAGGTCCTGGGAAATACTCCTCCTCCGATTCTTCCATCGGGCCAGGTCCTGAGACACACAGAGAAAAGTGTTTCAGTTCCAGCTGAAACAAGGCAACAGGGTTTAGTTCAGTGTGTGAGACCTGAAGCACTGCTGTGGCCCAAGACACAACTGGGACAGGAAATACACACTGCACATGTGAAACAAGTGAAGTCAGAGCAGCAAAACATAACAGCAAAAATAGTCTTTATCAGAATGAGAAATGAGAGAAATAAGAACATTAACTCTGAGTCAGACAAATCTGAGACACTCACGTCCTGCCAGTGATCGTCCTCTTCCTTCATCTGGTTGTACTGGTTGTGCATCAGTTCATGACGCACCTGACTGTGAGGCTGCAAGATGGCGTCCTCCTCACCACGCATGTCGGTCATACTCACACTCCTGGACGGAGGAGGGGGAGAGAGACAGACAGAGAATATGGGTAATGAAAAATATGTGATTTCCACAACAGGACTTGGTTATTAGCGTTAGTTATTCGTGTTTCTTATAATATCACTGCTGACTGTAAGTACAGTAGGTCAGTGTACTCATCCGCACAAACAGCCATGGTGCCACACAGCAGTGTCGAACACATCAACCACCAACAAAACCTGTGCCTGAGAACAACATGCATCTTTTAAAGACCCCATGAATTAAAAACTGTGCATCTTCAGCGAGGTCACATCCAGAAGGAAGAACCAAGAACACAGAACTACAGCAACACTGAGGAGTCGGCCATCAGGCCACCAGGTAATTCACCTTTGGTCTGTTCTTTGTAATGACACCATTTTGTTTCACGTCATACTCCAACAATTGTTTCAAGAGAAGCACATCACATTAAAGATGTTAATCTAATGGGACCTTTTGAAAACATCAGCTTCAGGTGACGTTCTGATGTGAGGCTGGTTTTGGATCTCAGACGGGACAGTACAGTGCAGCATTATTCTTTGGAGCATGGCGTTGGAGAGTTTCCAGTCCAGACTTAAAAACCATAAACTTATTCTATTCCTGCTTTAAGTGCAGCAGGTGATTCTTGACTGCTGTTGAGTCTGATTCTCAGGTTTGGGTTGATCTTAATACTGTGCTGCATTCCAGACAACATTTCCTTCTTCTAGGAACAGAACAATGGAGCGTCACTTAAAGATCCGTAGTGAGCAGCTGTCTGATAACACACAGACAGACAGCACCCCAGTGAAGGCTGCTGAATTAAATCAGACATATTTTTATATAAGTGCTCTAAAATAAAATATATAATGGTGTGACCTAATGTCTCCTCCTCTATTTCGTTCATAATGCGAGCAGGCTGCACGGCTGAGAAGGTCAACCGTGTGTGCACTTACCAAAGAGAGCGTTCTGTTAGGGTCAGTTAACTTTTTTGCCGTCTTGCATCTGTAACGCTAAAATTCAACCTCCAATGTAGTCTGGAAGGCAGCAGTGAACCTTGAACTGCACCTTGAAATAATTGTCCTGTCTACCTAAAGTCACAGCTGTAATGTCTGTTTTTGTTTTAAGACCCACAAGGTGAATGCGTTGCCATTTGCCAACAAAGTTGGCCAAACAAGGTGTCAACTGGTTTGAAATTCGAGAAGGAGTCGTATCAAACCTGAGAGTTGTGTGACGCGAACAGAGCTCACTGGTGGTCAGAGGTGATAAGTCGCCCACTGATTTCTGAGAGGAGAGTGTTCAGCCGTGGAGATGACTGTCACGGCATGTTATTCAAAAGTTATGTGAGGTGGAGGCACAGGTGGAATTTGTGGACATTTAGTCCAGTGTTGAGTCAAAGACACATCTGAGTCATCTCCTCGTCATGAATCTCCTCTCCGGCACTTCTTACGTTAGCTTTTAGCAGCAAAGGACATCACAATCATATTATGATTGTTTTAATTGGGTGATGATGTGTGTTATATGAGACATGCAGCTGGCAGAAGCGGTGAGGTGATGTGAGCACAGTTTAGTAAATCCTCTTCACAGCAACTATACTGCAGGCAGCTGGGATGAATCCAAGAGGTCACTCGCTAAGACAAAGAAGCGTGACCACCAGATTAATGGAAAATATTATCACACATATTTTCATGATATATCAGATCAAGAATAGGGACAGTGTTAAGGTGCACTTTAAATAATGTCCAACTTGACAAGCAACGTAACTTTAAATTTAAATGGTACAAGTAGGAAAAACTGCTGAAATGGGAAGAAAAAACCTCTAAGAGTTATCCTAAAATCATGTCAGATCATCCTTTATCAACTGTCCATACAGATCCTACTTTTTATAAAATAACTGATATCATATAACTCAAAATGTCCCCAGAAATTCTTAGTGAGGCAGAAAAGATGAAGAAGATAAAAAATGACATCCAGTAAAGAGTTCACGAGGGCAGATCCTCTGTAGAGGAAGTTTCACCCTGGTCAACATGCACTGCTGTAGTAAACACCACATTTTCTGTTATTCAATGATGGTCAAACATAAAGACATTAAAAACTGGTGTAAACTATCTGCTCATGTGACCTTCAATTAAACATAGACATTGAAACTGAAGCAGTGAGTGACAGTGTTGTCAACAGTATCAAGGAAGTTCTTTACATTGCTTCAACATTCAGCAGATTTTCCCTCTTGCACAAAGAAAAATCCACTTCGATCACTGAACGACTGGTTAAATGAATTATCGAGTGGGCTTTGTTTTGCAGCGCAGAGCAGTGCCGGGCCAGACAGCTGAGCCAGTGAGTGGTTAAAGGACAACTTACTGTGGGTCATCTGACACACTATGTGTGTGGCTGAATCTACAGGAGGCAGAGAGCATGGAGAGAGAGCACAATCACACATGAATACACTCAACAGAGAAGCAGTGATGGTACATTTGATTGTTAGCTCCAGGCTAACATACAGCGTCACGATCACAGCTGGCAAACACTTAGTCGCGACAGATTCAACACACATTATGTACCAGTGTGCCAGGTGGATTTGTGTCTGTGCACAGATGTATTTGTCAGTTTCTGGATTGCAGGATGGTCCTCACACTGAGCACAAGGGGGCAGTCTCATCCATAACACAGCCAGAGCTGAGCAGAGGACAAGTTTGCTGCATCACTGCAAACCAAAACACAGCTAGCATACAAAAGATGCATGTGGCAATGATCTTGGAATCCAGCTGACACTTAAATATTAAAAAAGAAGCACATGCATCTTTTATAGGACAGCACAA
This sequence comes from Acanthopagrus latus, assembly GCF_904848185.1. Classification (NCBI taxonomy): domain Eukaryota; kingdom Metazoa; phylum Chordata; class Actinopteri; order Spariformes; family Sparidae; genus Acanthopagrus; species Acanthopagrus latus. Next base: position 31,086,896 of record NC_051056.1, read on the forward strand.
GAGCAACATCAAGGATGTGGCTTGCTTCCTGTCTGTGACCACCACTTGTAGGTTTGGCCTTAACCACAAAGGTCTTCACATTTTATTCTGGAGCCGCCTCTGTGATGTAGGAGGGCTGTGAGGGAAAGTGTGGCTGGTGGTTTCTCGCCACAAGAGAACAAGGAGGCTAAATTAAGAGAAGCCTCACTAAATCAAGACCAGATAGTCGGTCTTCAAAGATGGCTGTTTGCCAGATGGTACCATGCAGTCACATGTTTGTTTGCTTGTCAGCATGTGACAGAGTGAGGCTTACATAGCAGCCATTGTCAATTTATTAGCATAGATGGAATGGTCAATAATTGATTGGGTTATAGTTTGACCTATTTATTATGCATTGGGAAGTTTGCTTCAAATTAAATTGAGTTCAATTCACTGTCCATTCCCGTCTCCTGAAGAAATCAAGGGATGCAAACTGAAGTCATGCAGAGTTAATCAAAGAGCACATTCTCAACAAGTATCTACTCCAAATGTCTTCAGAACAGAGAGGAGCAAAAAATACAAATCTTTAAGAGTTCCATGCATTCCGTTTACAATAACAGCTGCGATATCAACAATATCAATTTGCATTCATGTAAAAAAAAATGGTCATGCAACCTTCAGGTAGTTAATTCATCCTTGTAAGAGCACTGCAGACTGACCTCGAGGTCACATGCTGAGACTGAGAAAGATCTCTTGGCTTTAAAGATGATTTATGTAATTCTACTTCAACATGGTGGAAATTCATAAAATGTAGTGTAGTTGCTGGACGGGGCTCACGTTGCTGGGAGACTGCTGTCCAACCAAGATGCCCCTCCGTGTGGGTCCTCACTTTCACTCCGTGCCCTTCCCTTCCGTCGACCTGTATCAGTTGTTGCTGTGGAAGTGGTTGCCACGGTAGCGGGGACAGGAAGGAAGTGGGAGGGACTCGGGGTGGTGACGTGTTTGGGAGCGGTCAGGCTCAGCGTCTGATCTCGCTCTGCATCTGCAACCAACAGGGCGCCGTCGTCTCCCTTCCACACTGCCTCCTCCTCCCGCTCCGTCACAGGTGGATGTTTCCCAGACGTGATGACGGGGCTTGTTGCAACCAAGTGGGCTGCGTTTGCTGTGAGAGTCGTCGAATGGTGGAAGAGTTCCTCTGAGCACGAGCGAGCCGGAGTGCTGCAGAAAGCAAAGCAAACTAAAACGTACTGCTGCCTGGTTATCATCCTATATCATCAGACAGCGTTTGCCTGCAGGAGCCAAAATGGAGGTTTTGAAGACATAAATCTGGGAAAGTAGCATAGCATGGTCACAAATCCCTTCAGAGCAGAAAGGATGTGAAAACAAATTGGAGTCTCAGAGCCAAAGCAACACTCGCTGAACGCTCTGTTGTCAGTCATCCTGTGATGAACAGCTAGTGTTTCGGGAGGTTTATTATCGGACTGTAAATTCCCAGATTGCACTGCAGGGAGGGGGAGGCTGCGAACAGGCCGAGCTTCAGCTCCAGCCTGCTCAGGGTCAGGGAAGGAAGAAGGCCTCATTTCCTTACATCCTGAGGGTGGGTCGCACGTACATGTTCCCTGTGAGTGTGTTTGTGTGTGGACACATCGAGGAGCTGAGTGTACGGCGCTGTGTTCAAAGGTGTGTGCAGTTTGTTCCAAGACTTTGAGGCAGAGGTCAATCGAGATGTTATTGGAAACAAGATGGCGCTTGTATTTTCTTGATATCTTCATTTTATCACTGGGGATCAAAACTTTGATAAAATCAGACAGACAATCAGTTTGCTCCTGGTTGTTTTCAATGTACATTTTAATAAATAGTGTCGATCGTTTCCTGCTGTGTGCTGGACGATTAATCGTTGCTCCGCGTGGTTTACCTGCACCAGCTGGCACTGCTGTTCACCAGCTATCTTTAGTTTTGTGGATGCATCGTCGTTCACTTTAACTAATAAATAATATTCAAATGTCCAAATTTCACATTTCATGTCTGCCAAGTTAAGAAACTCTGTAAACCGCAAACACACCCACCACTTGGCTGGATGTCACCTCTACTCTACTTCGATCCAAACAAACGATCACAACAGCAACAGAATCATCTCAGCGCAGAACTGTCGACACAACTTTGATATGCAACTGTAGACACTGCTGTGGTGATGTTAAACAACTGTTCTGAAATCCCTGGCAACCCTGAAATGCACAAATTCCAGCCTTCTACTGGAAAGATGCAAGCTGTCACCAGCATGGAGCTCATATCAAAGCCTTTCACAAACATCCTAGAAATCCCCCTTTTTCCTTGGAACGCAGCTCAACTTTGATTTCTACTGAGGATTCTTTTCACTCCCTTAAACGCTGACGAGCCAATCAGTGCCGAATCATCTGTGCCAGAGGAGGCTGGAAACTGGGGGCGGGACTCCAACGACTCTCCAACATGACTCTGAATGAATCGTCTGCTGGATTGTGAAATAACAATAGAACTGAACTTAGATCTTTTAAGAACAGCATTGTGATCGGACATCACAGTTGACTTCTACAAGAGCACTGTGTCTCCACAGCTCTGAGTTCTCACCTTTACCTCAGGCAGAGGAGAACATTTGTGACCCCTGGCTGGCCTGCTGGGTAAAGACTGACACTGTGTTCTACATGCAATCTGTTTTAACTGAGTGCTGAAACGCTTTACTCTGGATGAAACTGCATTGGAAACAGTGGTTAAAAGTAAAAGTGGCGAGACGGAGACACGAGCTGTGAAAATGTAAACTATTTTCTACCAAAGAAACAATATAATCCAAGTACGTGGACACTGATTAACTGGAACATTGTTTTTGGACAGCTGTGCTGCTGCTGAGCGTTTTGAGTGGCACGAATAAAAAATCCTCTCGGTGCAGGCAGACGTCTCAACATTCAACATGTAACTGAAATTGTCTGCATGGATAATGTCATCTGATTTTGGTGAACCGACCCTTTAACAAAACAAAGCTCAGCTGTAATAAGACGCTTTATTTTCATGCCAGTAGGAGTGCGACTTGGAATCACACATTTCAGTGTAAGAATTTCACTGTAATGGTAAAAACAAAAAACCCAATAATTTCTCACTAGAAAAATATAAAAAATAAAACCAGAATGGCTGTCAGTAGAGTGCATACCTCCACCGGGTCTATTACTCATGTCGCACTCACTCAAAGATACCAGACACCTCAATGAGACAGATTTATCCAGGATCCATGGTTTTTTTTTTTTTTGGATTCTCGGGAATACATTTCTGGAAACGGAAGGTAAACCATTTACATTCAATTAACTACGGTATGAAATCTTGCTGTTACTGTGATTAAAATATATATATATATATATATATATATATATATATCTTTTTTTTTTTTCAAGTTTGTTTAAAACTTTAAGATTCAAAATATTTGCAATATGATCTTTTGACCATATTGTGCAGCCTGAAGAACTTCAGATGAGAACCATGTCAGTAAAAAGGAATGTGTCAGCTGATTTGTGGTTTTGAGAAAAACATATATGAAGATGAAGACCTTTGCTCAGAGGTGACCATCAGGTGAGTCACGGTCTTCGTGGGGGGCTCTGCAGCGGGCTGGGGGAGGCTACAGGGCAGAGGCTCACTGCTCCTCCTCACACCTGCCGCATGGATCTCAATGCAAGATGTGGAAGCTGTCTGCTCTCCCCCCGGATCCTCCTTTTTAGCCTGGGTCTCCCTCTGAATCTGTATCTGGGGTTGGAGGGGCAGGGTGGGGGACAGGCTGGGGGACTCTCCAGGTGGGGCGTCTAAGCTAGGGATCTCATTTGGACTGTTACATCAGCCATTCACACGGCACACACAGGAAGATGTAATCACAGTGGATTAGCAACGCAGACACAAGGATGATGAGCACAACATGATGGTCATAAGACACACAGGAGGTCAGCAGAGACAAGAGGGAACACCATGACGGATGAAAGGAAGGAGATGGAGGGAAAAACAATACGGTAAAATCAATTAATACATGCGTTTAGATGTGATGGATGAATGCAACATGGAAATGATTGGCAACAAACACTGGGTCACACACACACAGGCTCAACACACACACACACACGGATCAAACTTCAGTACTGTAACCACTCTGATGTGCCACTAATTACACTGCAGGTATTTGGATTATAAATCAATACATTCAATCTCCTGCTTCTATTCTTGAATACAGCTGAATAATGCCACGTCGAAACCTTAAAAAATTAGCCTTCAAAACTAATGTCAGTCACATACTGACACCAGAACCGATCAAAGCACATTATGGATCCACTGAGCCAGCAGAAATCTGAAGTGTGTACAGTGAGAGACACTGATGATGAAACGTTTAACAGAATCCAATCTGTGCACTCTCGCGTGGTGACATGTCAAACCACTAAATGCCAGAAAGACCTTCAGACTTTTGTGTGCCCTGTTTTTGTGTACGTGGCATATTTCACCCTCAATTCAATGAAAACGCACATCTGGCCTCCATCAGCCACAACACTGAGCAGAGGAAAATAATCAAAAGCTGAAACATTCAACTTCAGACTTCTGCAATTTGACATGCGACACCTCTTGCATAATGTTTAAGCAACATAAACATTTCAAAAAGGCTGTTGCTGGGAGCTAGAGCTAGCTATCAATTATGATTAAATAATATATTTACAAAAAACTAATCTGCTCTTCTTCCTCCACATTTTATACCTTGTGTCCAGAAGAACTTCTCACGCTCACTTATTAATACTGTTTAATTGAACCTGCTCAGGCAAAAAGCAGACATTTTTTTTACAAGCAGACATTCTCTGCCAGAAAGTTCACGACAGCCTTTAATCAGCAAATCAATCTGAAGCTAACAAGAGTTCATGGCTGTTCAACAGCCCATCATACAGTGACACATCTGACTGTCACCAGCAGCAGAATGGAGCTAACCTCCCATGACTCAGCAGCACCACCACTCAAACATTAGATGTAAGATATCAGGATTTACACCAAACTCATGAACATAAACATCTGATTGTTGAGTCTCAGTTATGGGACCACCATATCTTCTTTGAATTAAGATGAAGTGTTAAAAGTAACATTAATAAATAAACATCTTTCAGCACCACGAATTTACTGACTTCAGTTCAGTTGCACAGACTTTGAATTTAAACCCTTTTTCTCAGATTATAACACACTTGATCAGTTTTCATAAGGACTCATTAGGATATCTAAGCGCTGTCATGTTAAAGCTGCGTCCTCTGTGTGACAGCATTTCATCTCTCTTAACCACTGCCAGACTCACCTGAGCGGTCTGTCTCCCCCTATAGGAGAGGTGGCAGTACTCCAGCTCTTGCGTCCTCCCTCCTCTTTATCGTTCTTCTTCTTACGGAGTGGGGTGGGCACGTATCCGCTCTGGTTACTCTTGTTGGGAAGGTACTGGTTGAAGGGCATGGCGGTTCGAGGCTCGCTGACCGACGTCCGCCGTGCCGACATGTCGTCTTTTCGGACGTCTGGCATCTTCCTGTGGGGGGCTCCGTCGGACTCGGAGTCACTGCCACGGCCTGTGAAGAGGAGACGTGTCAGAGGAGGAATCACTGAAGTGGCCTGAAAGATGAATCTGTTCACAAGGGCTGCAGCTAGGAATCACACAGACGACTCCGGACAACAGAAAATATCCCCTTCCAGAAACTGAACATGTTTCAGTTCATCAAATAGTTTAATATTTGACAATGAAGCAACTCATTCTCAGAATTCTCAGAACCAATTCAGGTTTGCAGATGCATTTAAGAACAGCATGATTATCATGCAATGTGTTCTGTTCAATTAAAACAAATCCTTTTATCACTGTGACTCAAGCGGTAGTGTCAGTGTAAATACAGATTAAAAGCTTATTTAGTTTCTACATGCTTTGATGAAGATATCTGTCTGCCCCCCGTCTGAATGACTTGTTCTGGAAATGATTCAAGTGTCCCGGAGGGTGAGAAGCACTCAGAGAAACAGTTGAGGGGTGTCATTACAGCACTTTTCTTATCTCTGAATAAAAATATCCCCTAAAATCTACAGAATTTATCCTCAAGGTGTTAAATTATACATGCCGGCAAACTCTGCAGTGCTGTAACAGTGTTATTACATGCAGTGCATTCCAGCGACTGGACATAAATCACCCCGAGCAGGATGAAGGCATGTTTTTATGAACAAAAAGAAAGACACATAAATCATCCATAAATTTGTATTGTACAGCTCCTGATGACTGAATTCTAGCGTACGGTTTGGAAGCCTTCACTTAGGATGCCGCTACGTCTGACTGCATCATGTTTTAAACACACTGTTAGCTCTTTAATGTCAGAGGCAACATCTGGCTCTGCAGAGGTGCATCGCTCAAGGACTTTCCCAACGCAGAGTCTTACATTCCTCTGCAGGTTGTTTATGTACGATCCTCTGAGGACACATAGAAGAGAGAAATGAGGATAAAGCTGATTGAAGATTTCATATGTTCTAGTGATCTATCATTAGCATTACCAGTCATTCCCACCTTCATTAAGCTCCTTTTTGCAAATGCCAAACCATCTGTAAGCAGCAGGTAAAGGATACCTGCAGCCCAGCTCGACCCAGGGTCTCAACATTCCTCTCCAAGATGTTCAGCACATGTGCTACTTGAATTCTCTCCCTTTGGATGCCTTCTCTAGACTCTATCTATGACCTATGAATTTATGACTGGATGTATATATTTTCCAAGAATGAAACCACAATTTCAACCAGATCAAAACCGAAAAATGTTCCCCTCGTTCTGATCAGATACATGTGGGTGCAGCCACGGCTCTGAGTGGAAACAAATGTCATATTCTGAACTTGTGAAAACTTCTGTTTCTATCAATAGACTTCTTCTTTTAAATGTGGTCCATCAGATTGACAGATCCAGGTCCAAGGGAGGCCTTGAGAATGGTTCAATTATGACGCTTAACTCAAGTGGAAACATGAGTGACTCTACCATCCAAGTCTATCCATCCTCAAGGAGCAGCACATGTTTTCACGGGGCGATCAGCTCTCTTTGCACACATGGTCACACTGAAGCTTGAGGGAACGTTTATCATGGGTCAGTACCACACGGCACCAGAGCGCCACGCAAACTTATTTACATCAATAATCATCAATGTGCAGTAAAAGTCACGGAGCCTGGTCCAGCATGTGACCGTGACTGAAAAGCATGATGAATGTTACAAATGATGAGCGACAGTGATACGCTCAACACTTCCAACAGCTTCAAAGGTAAATAAATGATGACACTTTCTGGGATAGTATTCAGAATTATCTAATTGTCCCATTATATAAAACAGATTTTTCTGAGCAGAATGAAAGAAGCATTGCTTGTTTTTCTGAAGCTTACAAGATGAAGATGCTGCTCCTCACACTGATCTACAGGTTCTGTAGATCCGTCTGGGTACATGAGACCCTCAGAAAGAAAACAAATCGCAGGAGTCCTCCTGGCCGGTCCAGGAGCTTCTCTGGGAAAGTCATCAGTTAAAGGCTTAATATTACACTTATCTTAGAACGTGTCAGTGACAGTTTCACCGTGCTCATTTGAAGTTTTCTCGACGTGAGCTCCTGCCAATATGCAAGCTGCTCTAGACAATATAAAAACGAGGCAACCAGGGCACTGACACAGTGAACAAAATGCTTACTGCGTGAAGAAAAAAGCTGCAAACCACTGCACAGACTGCGTTCTGTCCGCTCGAGCCCCGAGTCGGCAGAAGGGTTAAGCTCTGATAGTCCCACACTAGTACGCAGATTTTGTTAGCTCAATGCTAACATATAACTTCTCAAAACTTTCACTATTAGAATCAGAATATTTCATCTCTCCTCACTTGTATCACAACTGAAAACTGTTGATGACAGGAAGGAAGAACAATTCTCACTTTTGGCTGGCGTAGACCATCACGAGCGACAATTAAAAATGACAAACATCACCAGCAGCAGATGATAGCAGCTGCAGCTAATTCATGTTCATTCTCAAACAGCTAAAATGATGCTTTTGACTGTGATTTGCTCTCCGGAAGCTGATGTCTGTACTCAGACAGACACATTTAACAATGCTCTACGTTCACCACTTGAGACCGTGTAGAGACGTAAACATTAATTAGACTACAAATAATAACTGCAGCCTTTCTGCCATTAGACAAATTAGATGGATGGATAGAAATATTCTAGTTTTACTAATTATTTACATAATTACTGGACCATAAGTCACGCCAAGTCATGACTGGATTTTATTTGAGGGAAAACAACTTAAATATTAGATCTAATCTATTTTATTGAGTTTTACACAACCAACATTCAGAGTGGGGCATGAAGGCGTGTGACGTGAGAGCAGTGGAACAAAAACAGATTGGATAACTGCTATTTCAGCAAATCTGCATAAAAACCAGATTGAAAAGCATTTTAATAACATCAGTGAGTTTATTCTTCCAAACAGCCTTTGACTATCGGCGGTCAGCCTGCAGAAACTGAAAAAGAGGAGGGCAGGCACCTGAAGCACCAAGCGTCTCATTCATCAACACTGTATCCAACAACCAAACTTGGCCCCAACGGCAGCATCGGCAACCTGAAATCCTTTTCAGAGATTGAATTAAACTCTTCTCCCTGTCCTCTAATTACTGTCAGGGTGAACTCAGTTTACCGAGCTGAACAGTGAAAGCGTTTAGTCTAAAGGTCATGGCAGGAGAACCTGACCGAGTCGAGCTGGTGAGCATGAACATAAGCGGATGCTGTTGTTCTCACAGCTCCCTGTGACTGGGAGGATCTGTATTGTTATCCTGTTCAGACTCATCAGGTTTGTGCCTCCTGGCTCTGATCTGAACACTGATAGGATTCTTCAACAGAGGGAAGAGCCGACACATATTATTACACATTAACCTTTGGAACAAATGTGAAGATCTTTGCCTTGACACATGAACCTTTATATCCCCCACTGCACAACTGAACCACCCAGCGCCTCTGACAGCAACACATAATCATTTAAAACTAACATCACTAAGCTTTCTGTCAACCTTGTGTGATGTTTTCCAGAATGTGTGTATGTTGTTGATCAGAGGTGGGCGTACACAGCACTGACAAACAGCTTGGTGATGCGACTAATCTGCTGTGGAGATGCACGTGTTGTGGACAGACTGCTTCTGGCTGTTATAGTGGAGCAACAGACTGAGCTACAGACTGAGCTACAGACTGAGACTGAGCGACAGACTGAGCTACAGACTGAGACAGAGCTACAGACTGAGCTACAGACATAGACAGAGCTACAGACATAGACAGAGCTACAGACTGAGCTACAGACTGAGCGACAGACTGAGCTACAGACATAGACAGAGCTACAGACTGAGCTACAGACATAGACAGAGCTACAGACTGAGCTATAGACTGAGCTACAGACATAGACAGAGCTACAGACTGAGCTACAGACTGAGCTACAGACTGAGACAGAGCTACAGACTGAGCTACAGACAGAACTCGGTACTGCTCTGCAGGAAGGACAAGAAACCTGCTTTGTTTCCAACAGCAGATATTGAGTGGGGATTTCTCTCTCGTTTGTGAGAAGCATCAACACCCAGCGAGGGTTTCAGTCTGACTGCTGATGACAGCAGCTTCAGTTTTGGAGACGGCAGTTTCCTTTGCACTTCCCTCCAAACAAAGACACAGTCACACAGGATGCCTGGCCTGTGCTTTTCCCACACCAAGTTCAGAGATGAAACGTACATTAAACTTTGTGACGACAGCTGTAACCTTTAATAGGCTGTCATTAAAATTTAAAAGCGTCAAAATTCAAATAAAGTGTTGCAATCAACAGCTTTCAGAGACAGCATACGGTCGGCTTGGCATTATAAACTGCGTATTTGCAGCCAAACTCTATTTTTGACTTCAGCACAAAGCATAAAACAGACTCACAGCTGTTTGTGTTGAAAACTCAACATTTTGTAGGGTTGTTATGCTACCATGTTGGATGCATCATCTCAGCAAGACTTTATTATAGACCAGTAAACAAAGCAATATATAAGAACATAAAGTCAGCTGCATGTTTAGTTTTGGTATGTGTGGTTCCTCACTGTTTTGTTGACCAGTCTAACTGTATGTGTGTTAAGATCAGCCAGGTCTATTGATTGATTGTATCCTAAAGGAGGAACAGCCACCGACAACACACCCAACACAACACGGATCATCTAGAGAGGCAGGTGTAGAAACACCAAACTGCTCCTCATCTTTTACTGACAGTTTCAGTTTCACAGAGCACAAGTCTGTTTCCATGACAACTGACAATCAGAATAGGCCGCATTAATTTCCTTGACATCTATGCTATACAGGAGAAACACTTCTACCAGCCTAACAGACAGATTTTAGACCATGCACTGACTTTGTACCGATGACAAAGTCTACCAGATATTAAGTAAAGCTTCTTTGTTTTCAGATGAGGATAATCGTTCAAAGAACCGATAGCTGAAGTTTTGTCATGCCGACTAAGCAGAAAGCACTAACAGCGATCATTCAAACAACCACTCCTCTCTGCGTCTTTGTCTCACTGTCAGAGTTTGCTTCATCTCCTCCTCTTTCTGTGCCGTCACTCATCTCATTCATCACTTCTACAGTTATTAAACTGCAGCCCAGGACAACCGGCTCACACACTCAGCACAGAGACGCTTTTGTGTGGACGTCGATCACAGAGCTGGAGATCGTCACTGAGAGGTGTCGTGAACACTGTGATGCTGCCAGACTGGACACACAACAGGACTGAGGCCCATTCTGTGCAGGAAACGGAACCCACACAGATGAAGAAAGACATCAAATGAATTCAGAGTAAAACAGAATCGGCATAAATGCAACATTTTGGTGGAAGATGAGAAAATAAGGACGGGGAGGAGAGTATATTCTTCATGTTGTTATTACCAAAAAAGGAAAAGTTATTAAATAAATATTTCAAAATAGTAATATTGACTTTTCAATGTGTTGCTGTTTTTTATATTGAGTTGAATTAAAGGAGAGAAAAGACAAGGTGTGGTGGAGAGTCAACAGTAACATGTAGAGTTGAGTTTTAAACATTTATCTGATGTTCTTGCTGGTGAGCAGATGGGTTCAGTGTCTCGCTTCATTCAAACAACATCTTCACACTTCCAGAGCTGATTCTTCTCAGAGGCACAGAACTGATGTGGAATCAGCAATTTATTACATTTAAGTGTATCTTTTTCTAGATCAAAACTCTTGCAGCCTTCATGATACGTCTATTTCATCAACTACATCAGAACTTTAAAGTACTTCCACATGGACAAATAAAGTAAAGTGTGTCATGCTTTACGTCACCTGACACGACTGACTGGTTGTCGTGTTGTGGAGCTGAGTGATTATCACAGACGTGACACGTTGGTTATTGCAGCTCGGCTTGTGCAGAGTGACATCAGATAGCAGTGAGCTGGGAGCGGATGCAGACACGCAGCTGACCTGAAGCCTTTGTTTGTTGGATAACTAAAATGTCATCGGACTGGATTCTTGATATTTCACGATTTATATAATAAATAAAGGGAAGTTTAGAATGAGATACAGAACCCCAGGCTTCTCTACAGCTGCATTACAACAAGGCAGCTTGTTTATCTGTACAGTTCATCTGTTCACCACATCTGACCATCAGCTCAGCCAGTCCTCACGTCCTGTCATCAAGACATGGAGCTATAATGACACAATGACTGAACAGATTAAACCTGCCAGCCTCGTCTTCTTCTTCATCTTTAACGGGTCGTCATTCTGACCACATGATTCTCGATCAATCTGATCTACACTGATGGTGTTGTGTGTGAACTTGAGGCTGCCAGGTGTGTGAGGTCTACGCCATGTCCCACCATCGCTGCTGCCGCGGGCGACCAGGACGTCCGGCGACGGGGTCTGTCGTGAGCGTGAGCCGAAGGAGTCCAGACTGTCGAAGGAGTCCTCGCGGCCGTGGCGTGGCGGGGAGAGAGAGTCGCTGCGCTCAGAGTCCCAGCAGTCGATGTAGCCGCTGTCCCGGATGCTGCGTTTAGGGCTCTCTGCCTCCTCCGCCTCCTGAACAGGGTCAACAGATACACCAGTCAGATCAAATGTACAAAATGATTGTGGGAAAAGAAAGACAGAACATTTCCTGCAAAGTACACTGATAAAACTGATGTTGTGTATTTTATCTGAGAACGTTGTCAAACATGTGAGGAACGTTTCCCTCATGTTCTCTACAACATCCCATGCAACTGTAATCACTATGTCTACACCTCAGTGAACCCTCCCTGTGTGTCTGCAGTTAGAACATGGAGCTAATGGAAGGTGGGGAAAAGCTTTTCCTGTCTACTGAAACACTTCCTTTTCCTGACCTCTTCACCGTCTGTTATGCAACTTCTCTGACAAAATATATTTTGTTTTCCTCTGGACTTTTACTGCCATACATGTGTGCTTCACCTCTGGGTTAACTGATGCCTGTGAGCTATAAAAGCGGTCAGTGAAAGGTGTAAATATTTGCTTTAAAATCAAATAACTACATTTTAATCTTAGGTCAGTTTATATTTCACGGCTGCCAGATTTTTATCCCAACTTTGACCATATTGTTCTTGTTGTTCGTGTCTAAATCTGCCACAAGGGATTTTTCTCTCCAGTCACACAAAAACACAGCAGATCGTTTGAGTTTTATTTATCAAGGAGCATCCTTGGTGTCTCTGATCAGTCTAAGGGTCCTTGATATTATATAGTTTTAAAATCACTATTAAAACTGAAATCATCCTGACACACCTGCAGCTGCGCCACACATCCTCCTGCTTCTTACATTTTAATCATCATTTTTTAATATCCAACTCCCATTCCATTATTTCACAAGTGACCTGAAAAGTGCAGGTCCTACATACTCAAATCTCATTTCATCACCAATCTCCTCTTTGTTTCATAGAGACGTGGCTTTGTTTTGGTCAGCTGCGACATGTGAACATCTGGGAAAGTTATCCTGCTGAGCTGGCAGCGATTTCTTGGTTTTATAGAAGAGCAAAGGGACGTCACATAGTGGAATGAATGGCTGAGGGGTGACATCATGGTTATGAGTGGTTGTCATAGTCTGCGTGTGTCTTGGGGGCTTGATAAAGTTCTGTCTGTCCTCCCTGGACCTGGTGTGGTGCTGACCTGCCTGAGGTGACTCCTGACTGGTCTGTGTACATTCAGCACATTGATTCAGTGCATCTGGAAGCAACAGGTCCAGGATCACTGCAGGAGACTTCTGTTTCTGTCTACTACCTCTTATTATGTATTTCACCAGCTGTGGCTGCGAGGAGATTTATAACACAACTGTACTCTAGGTTAAGATCTTTGTGATATTTTTAGCTGTGGACATTACTAAATATGAACGACATAGCAAACCTTTCGCATCTGTGACAGCAGGCCCTCGAACTCTTTCAGGTCCAGCGTGGGCCCGCTATAGGAGGTACAGCTGTTGGCAGCACGACCCAACCAGTAGATGGTGATTAGAACCTAAAGGAGAGACAAAATACAGTCAGGCATCATGACTGAATGAGATGATGCTTTGTGAAGAAGACTTCAGACAGAGCGAGGCACGGATCTGTGGAGAGGTCACAGCACATCACAGGAACACTACAGCAGTCAGAGGAAGGTCTCTACAGAACTCAACAACACACACCACATATCTTCTCTTTATACATGTGGCTTTGTTATGTAGCGTTCAGATTCATTAAACATGATAATCAATAACAGACAAAGCTGTATTACATCCAGTACAGTACATTACAGCTTCAGACATAATTCATCAAACAACACAGAACTGTTCTTCTGTGAAACAACAGCAACACAGCTCATCCAGCTGTGCTGAGTCAAGTCTTCATAATGACACCTTGGATCATGACACACTGTCCATGAGACTGTCGAGACAAAACATATCATTCAAGGTACGTGGAGCCAATTTGTTTGATGCAAACCAACCATTGCCACAAAGTGAGTGCAATTGCACAACATCGGGGAAATTGAATGTTTCCTTCTACAGGAAAATGGTGCAATTCATTGCAGCAGATGTACAGAATGAACACATAGAACTGCAGGCCAAGACCGGTCGCCTACACACAACCCCGACTCTAGAAACAGCCTGAACGCTGTGTATGTGTCAAGAGATGACAGCTTTGCAAAGTGTTCTGAGCCCATGTGGTGACATCCTTTAAACAATCACGCGGTTGTAGGATGGTTCGTTCAAACCCAATCCTGCTACCTGTTACCACTGAACCTGAGTCCTGTTCTGTCTGTCAATAACTTTTGAAATTGATGCTGGCTAAACATTTCCAAAAGTGCATAATTACAAAAAAATCTATTAAGTTGATGAGGTAAAACATTAAATATATTGTCTTTGTACTGTTTTCAATTTCATTTATGTCAAGAAAGATAAACAGACTATCACAGTCTGTGTTATTATGTTTAAACAACGTCCCAGTTTTTTGGAATAAGGGTTTCATGAAAGATTTTGTCAGCTCAGGGTTGTAAAAGTGCATGAAGCAGGCCCTTGAAAACAATCTCCACTCTGTTCCTTTCACTTCTCTCCCCACAAAGAAGCACAAGCTGCTTCCAAAGAAGTTACATGTTAGCTAATGTGTCCTGCACAAACATGACAAGACTGAGCCCTTGTTCTGACCCTGAAACCATTCACAGGCACTTCTCCTGCTAAAACACAGCATCCCCCCAGGGCCAAGGTGATTCATATTTCCCTGTTAGCTAGCTTAGTTGTGAGTGCATACATTACCAAATCAATCTCATCTCCTTCCAGCACAGTAACCTTGTAGAATCAGGCGCTGAAGGAGGATGTACTTCTTACTCCTGCTTGTAACCAAATATCCTAAAGTAATGCTGAATGTGACTGTGAAATTAAAGATTACTGCATTCAGAGTAACTCCCTTTGGAGTCAGCTAAAAGCCTAAAATGCAGAATATACAGATCTGCTGCAGATCTGCAGCCACAGGGAGATCACACAGAGCTGCACCTTTAGCACTGCGGGCTAAGTGTTCCCAGCTATATTTACTGTGTCCATGTCAACCGGCACTCCACAGGGGCTGCTTTGATAAGAAAGCTCAGCGTGGCTTAATGTGTTTATTTCAGTCATACTGTCAGTGTCAACAGCGTCAGCCGTTCAAACACACTCAGAGGAAGAGCAAAGACAAACTGGCGTGCTGATGAGAAGAACAACAGTCTTTTCTGTGTGACATCGAGCTGATCCATGGAGGAAAACCTTCTTATTTATGTCAAAGTATAACTGGCCTCTCTGAGCTGATACACCAGATCAAACCACATCTGCTGTCTAATGCAGATTAAGACAGCTGCTGATACAGGAGAACATTTCATCTGTTGATTTATTTTGTTCTGCACACAAAGTCACTAATGTACAACTGCTGTGTTAAAACAACACTGCGCTGGCAGTGGTGAAGCTTCATTGACCAGCAGATTGTATTGCATTTGTGTCATCAGTGCAATGACAACATCCGTGCCAGCTCCCATTAGAAGTGGGTCAGCAGCACCAAATGTGTTTCACTTGCTTATTAGTTTGCTTTAAACACATTCCTATTGATCCAAACTGCACAACACCATGGGAAACATGACACCGCTGCGCCTGCATGATTCAGACACGCAACCCTAACCCTACAACAAACACCCGCACAAAAGCTGAAACTTGGACACGAGCACAGAGCAAAAGTTCAAATAAAACATGCCAGTTTTGACAGGAATATAAACAATAGGGCACTTCAGCCTCAGCAGCTGTGTGATCAGCAGATGTGGAAAGACCTGCCGAAGAGGTTTCACCCAAACACCTTATCTCTTTGTTTCATGTGCACACACACTAAAGTGATGTATACACAAAGTCAAGAGCAAAACCAAAAATGTACCTACAATGTCAGCACAAACACAAGAGGCCAAGCATTCACATAATCAGCAGACCTGTAGGGGCACACAGCCACGCAGACTCCCTGAACTACTCATCACATTCAGGCCTTTTCCTCCACACCTGCTAACAATCATCTTGTGACTGCAGCAGTGTTGCACCTATCCATGCAGTGCCTCCTTCTTACTTCAACATCCAATCTGTTTGCTAAACACCTTTATCACCGCATCAGCAGATTCTTCCCAGTGTGCTCCTTCACCTCTCATGGGATGTGCTGCAGAAACAGCTGCTCTCAAGTCCTAGTCCTCAATCCTCGGTCTGCAGGGCAGATCCATAATGAAGCATATCGGAGTAGCAGGTCCTGGCTAAAGCGCTGGCTGCTGGGACCTGTGGGCTGATTGCTGTCACTGCAAATGCCGGCAAATGTGGGAGAGTCCCAGTGTGTAGTCAGCTAAATGAGCTAGCAGTCAGGCCGGCTCTGCAGCTCGACACATCCAGCATCACAGAGAGAGGGAGAGGAGAGAGGGCTCTGACTGCAGAGTGGGCAGGGCTAGCTGTATGCGCTCCACTTCTTAAAGCAGCATTATTAGAAAAACAGAAGAGGGGCTGAGGTAGATATGAACAAAATGACACACTGTAAAAAATGACAGGACAAAAAATGACCCTGTGAAGTACAATAGGCAGAGAAGGAGGAAACACTGAAATGAATTAAAGCACAGACGAAATGAATAAAACTATAAAGAGCAGAACAAGATGATGTAGTGACTGTTGTGTATGTTGAGTCTGTGTGTACTTGACAATATTACAAGAGTCTGAGTAAGTAAACTAACAGAAGGGGTGGGAACAGAATAAACAACAGTCACCTCTGTTTAGAAACCTGGCAGCTGTTTTGCATTGTGAACCTGGTTTTCTGTGGTCATTTTAAGCCATTGCTGCAGTGTTTGACAACTTCACTTGGTAGAGCAGCTAAGCATGTACAGAGGCTTTGTCCTTGCAGCAGTGGCTCAGGGTCTGAATCCAACCTGTGGCCCTCTGCTGCATGTCGCCCCCTCCCTCATGCTACCATCCTGGACATCGACATCAGAGCAACATTTCAGATCAACTCCACATGTCACTTTCTTTACTTTGTGGCACAAAAGGATAAATTAGATCTCCAACTTAACGTTGACCAACTTAAAGTTGGTGAAAGGCCTCAGACATGCACTTTGAAATGACATCTTGTAAACAGACAGTGAGTAGCACTGAAGCCTGTGTGTGATGCTCAGGTTTTCTACCTGGAAGTTATCGGACATGAATGTGATTTATTCTGTAGGAAGATGGAAAAGTGATGGAACGTGAAAGACACACTTCCAGCTGTATGTGGAGCTAAGATGTAAAATTTAGACTGAAGCCAGGAGGAGTAGATGACATTAAAATATTTGGTGGAGAAGACTACAGAGCATAGAAAATATAAAGCTCTGATAACCTCACACAGTAAAGCTGAAAGAAAAGACAGTGACAACCACAGCACAAACACTGCACCATAATAACAGTTTCCACCCAAACATACATTTAGCACACAAACAAATGATCCCACTGTAATCCAGAAGTATCACTTACATTCTTGAGTTTTCGGCTGCAGTCGCTTCCCCTGGGAGGATGACAGAGAGAGGAAGAGGGAGTGAGCCTTCTGGTGCAATTTAATGAAACATTTCACATACAAAAGCAGCAGGCATCTTTCAAACCATCAAACTCCCACTTATCCATGCAGCAAAAACAAAAACTTACTCAATATATAGAGGGATCTGTAGTAGTGGTCGCCCATGCAGGCAGAACTAAAAGCATCTGAAAGCTCTGAATCTGTAGATCCAGTTTGTTGTTTGGTGATTCTTAATATTTCCAGCAGTTGTGTTCGGTGGCTGCAGCCTGGCTGAGTATCTGTGTTAGCTCCTCTGGACCAAAGAGCCAGAGAACCAAAGAGTCTTTCTAGAACTGCCATTCATCATCCGCGAAGACTTTCTTCATCAGGAAGTCAGAAGCGATAGATGTGACAGTGGGGGTTACGCGGTGTGACTGCCAAGTGATCTCTGGGAGGTGCAGAGCAGAGACACCACAGCAGCGGCCACTTAGTGCCTCAGATGCTGCCAGAATGAAAAGATGCGGATCCTGCGGATCACCACTTGAAGCTATAAATGGGAAGTGGAACGAACTGGTTGTAAAACTGACCTCAATGCACACATGTATACTTCTAGGCTGAAAGAGAGAGAGAGGGAGCAGCACTGGTCTACTTCTCTGGTAGAAGCTGCTCTTTGACACACAGCAGCACAAAGACAAATGACCTGGATTCTTCTTAACTCATCTTTATTCTCCTGAACTGTGAAAGTTATCCACAGAGGATCTTTTCAGCCTGAGGAAAGCTCAGAAACAGACACTTTTCAAAATAAAGCTGAGTGACATGTCTGTCCTCCACTTTGGAACACAGTTACGCACAAATACTCACAAAAAAGTACAATACATACAACACAAATACAAGAAAAGTTGACAGTCTTAAAAAGTGCCTTTTGGCAGAAGGACTCTGGCAGGTCAACGCTGTGCTGAGTCAAAGCACCTGAACACAGAAGCCTGGTCATCCTCAAGCTCCGGCTCGGATTGGATTCTATTCTCAGGCTCATTAGGTTAAATTCTCGGCAGTATAACTTAGTGATATCCCACAGAACAGCTCTACAGGAGAGGAAATACTTCTCAAAATGTCTGCTGGTTCAGAAAAGAGCCCGTGGAGAGAAGCCAGGACAGCAGGGATGTGGTTTCTCCTCACTAGCTGTGAGGTGGCTGGCTGCAGAGCTGCAGCAGGAAAACATGATGCTTTAAGTATGTTTCTCTCATTACCTCTCATTATGAATCACAATTACATGGACTGACAACAGAGCGCTCATAGAGAAGGACAGTTATCTCAAGAAAACACACGTTGGGCTGAAGGCTTGCTGAACACAGAACAGGTTCCCATGTAAGAACCCAGCGGTGGACGACCTGATGGCTTCAGATCGTGAAAAGGCATGAATCTACTTTTCAGATGAATCACAGATTGCAGTTTAATGACTTCTTACTTCTGTTTCCAAACTTCACATAACCTCACTGACAAGCAGATCTGCGCTGCACAGTGACCTTTGGTTTCCCAGAAGACCTTCCTCTGTGGGCAACAGTCCTTCATATATACTGTACTGTATCTAATGGGGATCCAAGTAAAGACATCTGGGAAAACTGATCATCTTGGATATAAAACTGCTTGTCAGATGAAATGAATCAACTTGTATCTGAAACGTCTTGCCCAATATGGAACATAGCACCAGCGATACAGTGTCTGCAGTATAAGTAGTTTCCACAGCCGCAGGTCACAGAGCCGCCTCACTCATCACACCAGTAACACCCAAATTGCAGTTGTGTGAGTTTTCCATGACAGCAGTGACCTGACAAAGAGAGGAATGAAAGAGGAGAAGAAGAGGAAGGTGAAAGTAGCTGCAGGGAATGATGTGTAAATCCCCTTCCCTCCTCATCATCCTCATCATCCTCGCTGTCTGTCGGCTGACTACATAAACACAGAGGCAGGTTCATTTTCTCTGCCGTTACCTTGAAGAAGCAAAGCTGGAGGACAAACAGCAGATTCCAGAGGGATGAGATCACATCCAGGGGCAAGTTCTACCTTTTCTTTTGTCTCTCACTCGCTCTCTTCCTCTCACCAGAGTTTCCATGATTTTATTCCAACACTTTCAGTGATGGATGGAAATACAAATATCAATGATATACAACGTCAATACTATGATATTATCACTATATCAGTGTTGGACATTATATAAACACTTCAGGGTTTGTTCTCTCTTTCATCTAATTACAAACTGCTCCTATAATATTTAGTGTGGGTTTACAGTAAAATTACATTTATGGAAATTCATTATGTTGGTATCAAACAATTGTTAAATTTTCAGAATGAAAAAAAAATAATGATGAACTTATGATTAATGTTTGTTTAATGACTGTGTCTACATGCGATTTAATGCCTGTGAATTCAGACAAACTAAGCAGAAATGTCACATTGAGCAAGTTGATCAAAGGAAACATGAACTGAATCATTTTATTGCATTATCTGAATAATTAAAGATGAAGGCTTGGTGCAACCACACGCAGGAAAACACAGCTTCTCTCTTCTCTCCTCAACTCTGCTGGCAAACTGTCACCTCACTTGGAAATGGATCTGTTTCCATCAACACATGGAGGACCAGCACATACCTCAGGTCTGAGCTCATGGTGTACCTGAACCTGCCTGTCTTCATGCCTACGTGTCCAAAGCTGCTTCCTGGATGAGTAAACACCTGTCCAGAAACTCGGGCGGAGAAGAAGTGAAACTGCTTCCTGACACGGGTACAAGCTGCGAGGAAACAGCATCCTGTGTGACAGAGGCTTACATAACCACTGGAAATAGCACAGGGCCACTGAAACAATGACACCACTGTTTCTTTCAGACTTTTTGCCAATTTTGATGGCACAAATATTCCTGATGATGGAGTGAGAATATTCATAAGCATGAAAACCTTCAGCTGAAGAAGATCCACTACAACTGAGCTGAAGCTCTGAATTGGTTCCTGTTATTCTTCTGGCATTATCACTTTGTACATTGACCCTCTGCTTGACTGTGGGAAATAAACAATTATTACAATCTATGGTATAATCAAGCATTTCCAAAATGCTCCTCTGTCCATTCACTGCTTTATAATGCTAGCTTGTAACTCAGGAGAGGCAGCGGGGGGACAGCTAACGAACAAAACACACAGAGGATTCTGCAAAATCAAAAAGCTAAGACAATATATAGTCTCACATAATGATAACGATATAATCTGTTAATATTGTCCAGCCCTTTAAGTTACACAGCTTTATATTTAAGACTTATTGACACCAACTCACTGTAACCTTATACAAACACATGAGCAGTCAGGTATTGAATGAGAGGTCACTGACCCTCACCATGTTCCTGATAGAGGAGGCTGAGCAGTGACATCCTGTGTGACTCCAGACGATGTGTTTTAAGACTGGATGTGGGTAGAATCTGAGTTCATTTGAACCAATGACACTTTCTTTATAATGTGCTCAACCTGACAGTTTGGAAACTGACAAGCTGCAGCATTATTGTGGTTTATGACACCCACCAGCAAAAATCCATCAACAGCAAATCACTCTACAAACCTAAATGTCACATCCATTTCTTACTGGCACCAGTTAATGTCAAGCAATGCTGACAGTTAAATATTTGTGCAAAGGAGAAAAACAAGATGATATCATGATATCATCACTGAAAAATACACAAAGTACACCTCTGGCTGGTCTTGTACACATGCTTGGAAACAAAGACCACATAGACACTATTTTACAAAAATACACACACACACACACACACACACACACACCTCAGTGCTTTCAAAGAATCCCTTGTCCTGACAGAAACCAGTCAAGCAGCTCCTCCTGAGACCAGCTAGGATTCATACTGTCCCCCTAACCATGAGGACAACACACACACACACACACACACACACACACACACACACACACACACACACGTCATGGTTCAGCAGCTGATGTAAACTCTTGCGTGGTGTTTGCAGACAGACCAGTTGTGTCTCTGGCTCGGCTGACACTGACTGATTCTACACTTCCATTGACTCTCAGTCACTTTATTTGTGTTGGCAGTGAACTGGACGATTGTCTGATGCACAGAATGACACACAGAGAAGCTCAGTGATGCAGACAGACCATGTATTAACACACAGTTGAAGTGTTCATTATCAGCATCATGTCTATCCACTCAATAAAACACAATCTTTTATATCAATGAAATGTAGAAAATATGCAAACAAGCTCCAGAACAGCTACTGAATGGACCTCGTGGTGAAATGGTTCTGTCTCCTGTGGTGAGAAGTCCCGACCACCGGGCTTTCTGCAGCCTATAGACAGATGCCAATATATCTGTGAGGGCCAGTATCCAGGGTTCTCCCCAGACAATGGAATGGTGGCGCAGCGCCGCTATACTGCTAGCTCAGCGCCACTACACTAATTTTCAATGTTAGCTGCTTTGTAGCAGGTGAGGGTGACGAGCGAGCGTCCGTCCGTCCCCCTGTCTCACGATAGCGACCGTCTCTACCCCCCCACCCCACACTCAAAATTTCTGGGTAGAACCCTGATATCCATATTACTGGCTGATAGATTTATTAGTTGGACACTATTTTCTCCACCTAGAATTCCATGACTGTTGAGAATACATCATCTACTGATGAAGATCATGTGATGAACAAAGCTTCTTCTGTCTGCAGACCTTGAGATCAACAGAGTCGACTGGTAGTAAAATTGCTTATCATAACCACCTGCTTGCTCGTATATTACTGTGAAATCAACTTGTATGTAATGTATCATCACACTCCATCACAGTGAGAAGGCATTTTCCAACAACCTGAGCTTTGTTTAAGTATAAACCTTGCTGCTTCTATCACTGTGCCATCCATCATTCCATCATCCGTCACTTACTGGTCCTGAAACTCTAAAAGCTTCACGTTGTTTTGCTTTGATAGAACAACTCCCTCCTTCTTCTCAAACACACACATGGCCACTGAGCAGCCAGGTCACACTGAAGCTGGGAGACTTACTTGGTGGTGGAGCCTGTCGACGTGTCCTGCAGGTCTCCAGGGTCAAACAGCTGGGAGCCCTTCAGACCCAACTCCTCACAGCCACGCAGAAACACACTGAGGTTATCCTGCAGCACACACACACACACACACACACACACACACACACACAGGTTAATTAGGATACATCTGTTGTTGGCAGAGAGTGAAGGCAAAGAGAGGTCAGGTCTGTTATTCAGCAGGGTCTCAGCTCCAACGCCACCATGACATTTATTCAGCGTGACGCACATATAAACACACTTCAACGCTCTCTACTTCTATTCTCATTCACATTAGGATTTTTCATCATAAACTCAAGTCTCACCTTCAACTTTAAACAAAGTCTGAACCCTCAAACAGTCATTTACACACACACACTCACACGCATGCACACACACACACGCATGCACACACACACACACACACACACACACACACACACACACACACACACACACACACGTGTGAACAGGTCAGGAACACCAACACAAGCTGGATGTGTAGGAGCAGTAATCATCTTTAGTGCGATGAGGATTAGGAGGCTACTTCTGTTTTGCCTGCATACAAACATGCAAACACACACAACATGACAATCAGGATACCTGCTCGGCAGAAACGTGACACCAGCAGGTTTTGTGGCCGGTTCTCGTACGTGTCCTCTCTCAGATTACTCCAACTTTCACTCTTCACCTTGTCCTTTCTCCAAGTGTCTCCTGCTTCCTTTATTATCTGTCCTTCTTCACCTGCTTTCCCTCAAACATTCCTTCCTTCTCTTCTTCTCTACCTTTCACTCTCTCTCCATCTCGTCAGTCTTCCTCCCTCTCTCCTCTCTGCTCTCAGACAAACTCTTTGTTGAAGGCAACCTGAGCCGAGCTCTCCTCTCCTGTTCCCAGGTTCTCTCTCTCTCTCTCTCCTTTGTTTCTATGTCTCTCTATCCCTCAGAGGGCCACAGCCAGGCCTCTCTCTCTCTCTCTCTCTCCCTCCCTCTCTGGGTGTCACCATTTCCTCTCCACCCGACTGTTCCACGCTCTCCCTCTCTCTCTCACACACAAACACCAAAACACAATGTGCTGATATTCACATTAAATACAGACACATTTAGACCAATCTGCATCCCTCCAAGTGCTCAGACACACAAAAGCTCAGACTTATTTATCTGCACACACAAGCTGGTGTAAGGACTCATGCATGGCTACAAACACATAAACACACACACTTGGAAACACTTGTTCTCACGATCCGTCCACATTTGTACCAAAACACCCGCTCCAACCCACCCTGCTGCTTCCTGTGTTTTTGGGCGCGCGCGCACACACACACACACACACACACACACACACACACACACACACACACACACACACACACACACACACACAGCTGCTGATCAAGGTCACATTTTACTTAAAAAGAAAGAAGTTAAATAACTTTCAGTCCAGTTTTCATTTCACTGTTGGCTTATATAAGAACGTGACAATGACGTATCACCTGGAGCAGTGACGGACTCAGGTCGGACTCTCAAATCCAAGTCAGCAGATCCAAATATGTCTCAGAGATGTCCAGTGGATGGGATTCTGTTGTAAAGTCACTACAAGTATAGCAATAACATGCTGTATAAGCAGGATTACTGAATCTACGCCAGTAAACTGTAGCTTTCTAAGGAGCCGTCCACACGAAAACGCTCTTTAGCGAAAACACACATGTACTGCATCTTTCAGCCGACCGTCCACACGGATCCTGAACGCACTGCTTTGAAAACGGGTCTCAGGTTGGAGAAATCCGAAACGCAACCCTCCGTTTTCATGTGGACGGTGAATCCGCATACTTTCCGAAACGATGACGCCATCGCCCCGCCCCTCGACCCCTGAACCCCGCGACGTCTCATAGCAACAACAACAACAATGGCGGCCTACATGTTCGTGTTCGTGCCGCAGAAGACCACACTACCGGTCCACACTAAAGATTCTGGTTTCCTTGCATCCGCCATTTTCATCTTCTTCTTCTTGTTGTGCTCGGTTTCTCCGTCTACTGTCTGTTTACAGCGCGCAAGCTTAATGCGCATGCTCAGTGTCTTCTTCTCCGTGTTTGGTGAATGTCAAGCGCCACCTGTAGGCTGGAATATGAACTGCAGCGTTGTCGGTCGTTGTCAGTCGATCCATGTGGACGCAAATATTCTTAAAACGATGATGAGGAAGATGGAGGGAAAAAGATTGTTTACGCCCGTGTGGACGGAGCCTGAAAGTGGAGAACAAGAGAAGCACTGGGCGGCTGTTAACGGCCCTGACAAACACACAGTTTGCTCACATCATGTGTGTTAATGTAACTGGCACAGAATCAGATGTATCCGACTCTGGCTGGTTGCCGGTGGTCAGTCATGCTGAAAACCGTCCAGTTCTGGTCTCCTGTCAATCAATCAATCAATACATTTGTCATTTTGAGCAATGAATCCACTATCCTCTGATTGTACACATGTTCAGAGATAAGATAAATAGTAAAGAGAGATTTATGACTGACTCAATAGTAATAATTTAATTTAAAATAATAATAATCAAATGTCTCAAACAAGGGTTGCAGTCAGAACTGGACAGTAAGAACTCAAAAGAATACAAACATCTAACCCACTACTGTAAATGTACTGTACATATACTGTCAGGACACTGGCTCGTACACCTGCGCGATAAAGAACCACCAATGGAAACACGTCTGTGGGAGCATGCATCAAAAACTGAGCACTTGATATATTAGAGCCATGGATCGTTAGAGATCTGCTGGTGTTTACAACAACAATCTTAACATTTTCCCTTTTTTCCATTCACTGGAGTTTCACATGTTCTGGAATAAGAAACACTGAAACAAACAACAAGCCAACAGAGAAGCTCATTTAGCAGCAACTTGCATAATGTTAAACCGGATAATTAACGGGTGTTTGGAGTGTGTGTGTGTGTGTGTGTGTGTGACTTAAGAGGTGAGCATAACTTTGTGGTGATTTGCAGGTCACTGCCACAGGAAGCTGGGCGTCTACCGCAAAGAAATGATTGACAGCTGAATGTGTTTGTAGAAGGGCCTGGAGGGAGGAGGTCGACTCAGACACAAAGCTTCTGTACTCTCAAAAAATGAAGTCATAATACATTTGGGCAAAAGTTCTCCCTGTGCAGAAATACCAACAGCGGTACAACGTAATAACTAATAATAAACAGGAGCAAAGCAGATGAACAGTCACAAAAGATCATCCAGAAAGCATTTACCATCAAAACTTCAAAAGTTCAGCATTAATTGAAAGAAAGAAGAAAAGGTGAAGAAAGAACTGAGCTCCATATTACAAGACAAGATCCAGTGTTCCTGCTCCTGCATATGATGCTGATTAGTATACTGAGTGTGTACCGTACCTGCAGGTGTACGAGGTGTGTGAGCAATGATGTTTGGTTCCATTAAACACAACCCTCATAGTAATCAGTTTCTGTCCTCCATGACTTGACCACCAAGGAACAGGATCAGTGTCCACGCTCTGATCTTGTCCCGTGACACAGTCCAGAGGACAGCCGTCCAGGAGGAAGGAACAAATCTTTGAGAAGTTAGTCAGATAAGTTTCCTGATTCACGGACAGCTCGCCAAAACAAGCAAAGAACAAGGTGAAGTTTCTAAACCTGCCATGCTGCACCGTTCCTCACATGTTCCACAGTATCACAGTTCTGTGTTCAGAGAAGAAAACTGAGAGCTGCATGTGAAATTCAGTTTTTATAGATTCACAAATACATACTGATATCATATCACAAAAGACTAAACATATCTGTTAATATGCTATTCTATGTGATCACCCAGCCCATCACAGACAAACCATATCATGAAATCTGGTTGTTAATGCTAATTTCTGTATTTTAACAACATTAATAATAACCCGAAACACAGAAAGTATTAGCCTTAAAACTCCATCCAGCATTAAAGGCCTATAACACACGCTGGTCACGTGTCACTTCTTTTTACTCTGATGTTAGATTTCCTGTTACGAAGCAAAGTGAAAAGTTAAGCTTATTTCACTGTGAAAACCTCCTGCTGCACCAATAAATCAGAAGAAACAATCAAATATGAAAAACAAAGAATATTTCAATTTAAAATCACCATTACTGGAAAACAACCATTTCAAATATTGTTTTCATTAACATACATGTCACTGAAAAGTTACACCCACTGCTGCTGCTCTTAACCTGTCTGGAAAACAACCCATGAACATGTGAATCACTTCCATTCAGCTTGCAGGACGATCTCTGCTGCGCGTCTGTTTACACGCCGTAAAACACCAACAGACCAGTCGACCCGCAGACCGACCGGTGCACGCAACAACCGACCTGTTCAGAGGAACACTCGGCCACGCAGGCCGGGCTGCCAAAGCACTGAGGTAGCTGCTCTAATTACAAACCAGCCAAAACTCCTCAGAGACTCATTTTCCCATTAGCCCCCAAACAGGAAGAGGAAGGGGGAGTAGCTGTGTTTTATTACGATGGGCCAGATAACAGCAGACCCCTTGTTTATGTGTTTCTCGCCTCTTTAATCACAGCCAAGAGGCAGAAAAGTCCCTGAAAGCCGCAGGACGCTCACAGACAGAAGTGTGAAGCTTCTGAAGTACAGCAGGTCGTGTTGTTCACACTGGAGGAACCAGCAGGTGTGACTTTTACATGTTGTCTGCAAACCACCACGTAAACATGTTGTCTTCAGTGGATGATTCATCTGCTCCTTTGGGCCAATTCAGTTGATTCCTGTGACGTTATTGTCCCCTCTTTGGGCCAGTGAGGGCAGTTCATTACTGAACCTGCATCATCACTGCTGTTTGAGATAAAACAAAAGTTGTGACGCAAAAATCTCTTTGTCTCTGAGAAAAAATCCAACCCAAACCTTCTTGTTGCTGGGCTTGATCAACAGATTGTATGAGTGTGAACACAGTGCATCTGCCATCGATGTATAACTGAGTCGTTCTAAAGTTTAACAGCAGTTTGTTCATTTGATTTGTGCAGTTTTGATTCATCTTCAGAAATGAAGACTTGACTAGACAACTTGTGAAGGTCCACGGTTTTCACTCAAAGTGCCTTCAACTTTTAGAACAAGAGCTACTTGGAGGAAGTGTGAGGTTGTTTTAGGCTGTTTCTCTGTGTCGACTACAATCTAAAACCCACAAACGTCAGACAAAGTTGTCTGCTGATGTATGAAATATGTTTTTGTGTGACTGTAGAACAGTGATGGCTTCATTGTCGGTCCGTCCGTGTTGTATACTTTCCTCTGCAACTTTCACTCCTGCTCTTTAACTTATGACTTGTTCATGTGTCTGTTCACAAAATATCCACAATGTTAAAATCAAAAAGTCTGTCAAAGCACCGAAGAGCAAGTTGGGATGGAAAGATGGGTGGCAGTATCTTTTGTGTGAGCGTGTGCCTGTTTACACGTTGGTCCAGGTCCTGAAAGCTCAGTTGATCCAGATCGAGGTCTGAAGACGTCATGAAAGCCTCTACTGTGTTGAGCTGTACTCTGCTGACGTGAACCGGAGCTCAGGTCTGCTAAACTCACAGGAAAACGACAGACTTTTTAATAAATTCCTTCCTGCTTAAGTTAAGTGTTTTTAGGGTTTTAGTTAATCAAACAACTTTTGTTCAGACAAAGAAATACCATAAAAGGACTGTAAAATGATACTGGATCAAACGCTCCGACAGACGTTTGACTTTGACATTCCAATCAAGAGTTTCTTACAGACGGGAGTCTACAGATTATCTTTGAGTCCTGTAGTAAGAACGTCATTAGACTCAGTGCCACACACGGCTGCTGATGGACACCTTGGCTGTGAGCACTGAAACAGATCTTTCATCTGGAAGTATCTGTAATCAAAGCCTGATAACACACTGGTACTACAGAACGTACAAGTCTTTCTAAGCCACTAAATCAGCGTGTCACATGACTGGTGCCAGTGTGTGTCTGCAGTTACTGCCTGAGGGGATATTGTAGTCAGATAGTGTCCAGAATTAGCTCCCTGCATTACACTGACAAAGACAAAAAGGTTCACTCCCATTTGAAATGTATGCTAGTATTTCTTTTTCTTTAGATCCTTGGAACAACAAACAACAACCAGGCTGAGAAAGAGAGGAAGGTGAAAGAGATTCCTGCTCAGAAACATCCTCTGACGAGCGGACGACTGTGCTGCTAACCTTTACGTCAACTTTCTGCTTTGGAAAACTGGACAGGCATCAAAGCTGGAATCTCGAGTTTCAAGGCCTGTGGCTGCCATACAATCCCTCTGATACAATTATGTCATGTCATATATAAGGTTTGGAGTTTATTCAAGCAAAATCACAGGTTACAGAAAGTTTTGAACTACAGACAGAGCTGGAAATATCTCTGAGGAGGGGGACGACTGAAAAAAAGAAAAGGGAGGGCAGACACAGACATGAAGCAACGTGACAAAGAAGGAAAGCAGCAAGAGATCCAAGAGGATCAAATGATAGTACTGAGTTTTAGTGGAACTACTGTAAACTTCAGTCTAAAGGATGCGTGAGGGCAGAGGACTCACCAGGCCAGCTATGGGTGTGGGAAGTCTGTTGATCTTCTTCACCAGGCCAGGTTTAATGGAGCTCAGCAACCTGACAGAAACCACAGAGGCAAGAAGACATCACAAGATGAATTTAAATCAAATCAATGCTTTCAAACTTCAGATGATTATTTCATATATGGCAACACAAAGTTTAAACCCAGCTCAAGCAAAGTGAAACAACTTCAGGAAAGGAGACAGAAGAGTGTGAAACTGTGTGAGGGGGAACAAAAACCAGACAAAGACATTTTTGAGGGTCCTGCCGTGGCGTCTGGAAGCTTTATGACAAGACAGATCCTAAATCAGAGCTGAGAATCAGTGGTGCTCCTTCCACCCGCTGGGAGCTGTTAACTCGTTCCAGTGCGCTTCATCCCACAGTGAACTTCATGTGAGGACGTTTGTCCTTCTGCTGTCATCTCTCCTCACACACACCATTCTTCCAGAAGGTTACAGTATATTCCTGAAACCTCGGACAGCCTGTTGGTCGTGAACAAACCCTTTCAGAGTTCCCACCTCTCCCTCTCTTTCTGTCTCTGTCTCTGGTTTCATCTCTTGTGTGTTTTCATCAGAGGAAGCGCTGTAATGATTCTGTCCTGTAAAGGAAAAACCCAGCCCTGGATTCTGTGACAGTGTTAGATGTCACCGGTCCTGTGATGCTCATGGCAGGTACTTTGTGCTGCAATGCTGCGATTCACCTTTAACTTGAACTCGCCTGCTTCATCTACTTCAGCTTCAGTTAGAGATTTCCTGCTGTATTGTATGTTACCCAGAATAACTTGCAACCGCCCCAAGAGAAAGTTGTTCTCGGTGCTGCATACAATATGTGTAGGAGGAGAGTGAGCCACTGATACAGTGAAGAATGTTTCTTCACTCTTGAAAAATGCCTGGAATGAGAATAATGTCGGTCTGCTTTTATTTCAGCAAACTTCAGTGGACTGCTCTGTTTCATCATGTCTTCAATGGATAGGTTTCTGCTGAGCATCGACGCAGATTCATTTAAAAATGCCTCAAGGACAAAATGTGCCAACAATCCAACTGTTTTTGTGATGGAACTAAAATCGGATGTTTTGCCAGATATCTGCGAGAACAAGCTGCCTGTCTGTGTCCGCCGCGGACCGTCACAGTTCAAACTTCAGAGTGAGAGTGCTGTCCTGGATGTTAAAACAGGCACAATCAAGACCAGCACAATACAAGCAACATGAATACATCATCGTATGAGTATGTACAGGGACAAACACATTTCCTGACGCCCTGTGTATCAGTCAGGAAGAGGTTGGAGGGTGTTGTGCTCGTGAAATTAGTGAGATTGAAAACAAGCCGCTCACAGGAAGTCCAGTCTGCCCCCCTCTGCTGCTTGGAAATCAGTCAAGTGCATAACTTGACTCCACGTTAGCATGGCGTGGGGACGAGAGGATGTAGTGTTGATGACTGAATTACGGTACAATATCAGTAACCTACACGTTTGGGAAGCTGTCCAAGGATCCCAGGCTGGACCACAATACAGTCTGTCTATGAGCTATATGAATATAATGTTTTTATGTTCCAGAGCTGAAGCGCTGTGATGCTGAAAGAGCATCAGCTCAATGATATAATGAATTCAGTTTGTTGTGTGAGCGTCACAGCTTTATGTGGATGCTTCAGAATACACGTCCTGTCAGTATAAAGGAAGCACGGTGAGAGCACAGAGACGCCTCCACACACAGATCACCTCCTCCACACTGAAGCAACAGGCTTCTTTGGTTCTGAGATTTTCTTTTTCAGTGAGAATAAACTGAAATTGTGACTCATCGTGATATCTGTCAAAATAAATGCAATATGATATTTTTGTTAAGTTAAGGACGCAACTTGCCATTATTTCAATCATCAGTCAGTCATGAGAATGTTTTTGATTGTTGTTAATTATTAACATGAGTTTACAGTTTGTAAAATGTCCCAGGGCCCAAACTGATGTCTTTAAATGACTTAACAGTCCAAACAGTTTACCATCATTTACAATCTAAATCTACTGTAGAACATCATCTGATGAAAGTCTAAGTGATTTGTAAGTTCTCAGTCAGCTGCATGACTCTTCACATCTTACTAACTGCATGAACCTCTCAGATACAGTTCGTACATTGTTCACCACGTGGATGTGTGACTGCATCTCGAGATGATCTACGATACTCCAGAAATTCCATAAGCAGCAGGGACACTGTTAAACTGGACTTAGACTGTGTCTGTATTCACATTATAGACGGTGGAAACGCTGGGCTGGTGTAACTGAACTTGGCAGACAGAAACGTGGAAGAGAGGAAGTGTAAGTGTCGCGCTGGAGGACGATTGGACGGGACGTCAGTCTCTCTGATCACTGGACCACAGGCCCGTAACAACCCACTGCACGTATGATGGAACCACCTGTGACTGCTCGGGCCCTTGCTGTAATCATGATGATTATCATTATTTCTAACTTCCTATAAACTGTCAGGCGTCCTCTGAAACAAACAGATGCTTCTGAAGGAAGAGCACAATATGTTTCTGTCTTTAAATGGACCAGTGCTCGAAATCTAATTCAAGAAACCCTTCATTCCTACACAGGTTGTTTTTTTTTTAACTGCTGCACACATTTAAGTCACTATGGACGATCATGTCATGTCAGTGCCTCAATAAAATGAATCAAATTAAAAGAAGTCACTCACAAGAGGAATATACTGTAACTTCCCTCAAGAATACAACAAGAGGAAAACAAAGATAAAAGCCTCAGAGACAGTTTGTGGCTCATTTCATTAATAATTATTCAAGCAAGACAAAATGAGAGTTGAAAAGACTGAAATGTAGTCAGAACTTACTCGCATAACAGAATCCCGTTCTCCAAACCTCCTCTGAAATCCTTGTCACCGAAGCATCTTCCCGTCACAGCCTGCAGAGAGAACAAAAGGAACCAGTAAGCAAAATATAACAAGGAGAAGCTTCAGACCAACAAACATCAGATAATCCAGTCAGTCTCTGAATGTGAAGTCTGGCCACACAGACTCTACTTCACACCAAGAAACAAGCTTAACAACCTTTATCAACACTCCTTTCACGTCTTTCCACTGCAGTAAATCCTGGGAGAGGTATGGAGAGGTGCACAAAGAGCCGCCGGCCGCATATCAAGTCCCTCTCTGGTTTACAGCACTAAACACTAACAAGCTTGACATAAGCCACAATCATCCCGACCAAATGGCTCTGGCAGGCTAATGTGCTGTGACAGGGGATTTATCGGGTAATAGCTGGTCAGACCCTCTGAGGAGGAGAAGCTGCCTGTTTGCATGTATTTGCATGATGCATCAGCAGGCATGCAGACTTTTCTTTAACACATACTGAGACACATAGAAACGTTTCTGACTTCTTCCAACATATTTACTATTGCAGCACGAAGAAATAAGAAAAGATGTGTAAAGTCCAGTTGCAACAAACTTTAGGAAGTAAACTGAATCCAAATTGTTGTTTTTATTCTCTTCAGCTTAAGTTTTGACCTTCACCTGCATTAATGCTCGTGAATCAGATATCTCATACATACAAGTCCCAAAGACAAACATCTTCAGTGCAAACATGAACATCAACAGTGACATAATGACCTGTCAGCCCAGAATAACGTCTGCTGCAGGACTCTCAGGACTACTTAAAGTTCATTTACACTCACAAACACTGGCAGGGATTTGGTCATAAAGGAAAGGGGGACCTCTTTGGACTTCTGGTTTGGAAGCCAAAACAACTTGAAGATTACATTTCCTGAGAGTTTCTTTTACATTTATTTGTACAGCTGTGGAAAAAAGTGTGGAGATGTAGCGTGTCTGGCCGGCTGCGTGTAGCTGGCAGCTCGTTGGCTCGTGGTGCTGCTTGGACCGGTTACAAAAGAAAAGGACTTCTGTATGTTAGCGAGTCGGCCAAAAGAAGGCCTCATTCCTGCTGCTGGGGGGCACATGGTGTTCTGGAGTTAGGCAGACAGACGCAGACACACAAACAGACAAAAGAAAGTAGCACAGATTTTGCTTGTACACTGACGGCTATCCTTTCACTGCCACTACTCCCTTCTGTGACAACACTTGTGAACAGGCCACTGTGTGCCTGGTGTTGACAGCACAAGAGTGATCAGGGAGGCCTCAAAGTCTGCCTCACTGTACAAACATACGGTACACAAAACCCATATTGTGATGACCGTTTTTAAAAACACTCTGGAGGAAGACACAATCGTATCTGCTGAATTAAACATTGGACAGAGCTAGCTAAGTGTCAAACATCAACAGCAAAGACGAGACATTCATGACCTCGGAAACTTTGCAGGTTATTATTCTCATCGAACTCTGTGCAAGAAAGGAATCAGATTACTTACCAAAACATCAAACTATTACTTTAAACATCTCGAAGCTGGAGTAACATCCAAAGGATGAACAGACAGACAGTTTAATGTTTGACTGCATTTTCTCAGTTAACAGAGAGAACATTTCCACTGAGCTTCAGGCTCGGCCAACACTTAACTGAAAGTGATAACTAACACTCAGCCTATGGCCCACTGACATTTCTGGGAACTGGAGTTGTGCACATCTAATGACGAATGAGTGAGATTAAATCTTTCTTTCACCTAACAACAACTGTTTGTGTACAGCTGTAAAAAGTTGTTATAGAAAACATACATTTCAAGAGAATACACCTGTAGTTGTGTTGTGACCTCAGGTGAGGTCCTTCACAAGACAGCAGCACTAGATGTCTGATCCCAGTTAAGATTCAGTGGCCTGGTTCTGTTTCTATCTGCAGCTGAGCAGATGACCTTGATTTAGGATCTCCTCAGTAAATGTGTCACATGACTGTTAGTAACCTGCGTGCTAAAGATGACCAACCATTTCCTGCTGTGACATGTGGAGACTTTTACTGTACAGTAAATATGGTCAGGTTCTGTTTTCTTGCTTAAAAATTCAACATGCCGGTTGTCAGGAGTTGAACCTGCGTGCTTTGACTTACAGAACTGCCTCTCTAAAAACTAGGTCAGCTCTTCACTAACCTTTTCAATGACTCCAAGTGCACGGGAAGATTACAGTGTCACAGCACTGTCACAAGCAGAGATTACAGCATCAACCCTCAGCCAAGATTCTTCTACAGTTCGAGGTCAACAGGAGCAAAAGAGAGAAAGGATAGTAAAAAAGGACTCTTGCTATTATTAATAAAAAAACCTTCTAGATAATATGCAGATAAATGAGGCTGACAATTTTCTCACAGGTGATATTGTCTGATGTTTTAATTGGAAACAGAGACACTCATAATTATGGAGACGAGATGCATTAAAGTCTGAATACAGATTTGAGATGTTTTTTCTTAATTCAACAAAACCCGAAAATACCAAATGTACGGGTCCCTGGAGGGCCCAAACCTCTGAGCTGAAACACTGCCTCAGGTTAGTTCAGTTAACATTCTGCCCGTCAGGGTTCATGCACATTAACATATATTACATATCCTCTCTGGATACTGGTGTAACAGTAGAACATGGCAGGAAGTCAGTTTCTCTCAGTTTGGCAGTGACTGCAGAGCGGCTGAGGCCTTGATTCATGTACATCTGTTGCTCCCATAAGTGCCACCCTGAGCTGAAGTGTGCATGAAACTCATGACTCACCAGAGGGAACACTTTTTGAGCAACATATACAACAGAAAATATGCAATTTTCAGTATGCTCAACTGATCGCTGTTGTGATCCGGAGGCAGAGAACGTGACATTCCTGACTGAATAAAACATCTCGGGAGTTGCAACAGGATTTCAGCTACAGGAACACGACAGTAGCATATTCATTTCACACACAGGGGAGAATTGTTATTATAGGTTGAGACTAGAGCACAGAGAAACACATCGTGTCATTTAAAGTGTCCAATTAAAACGAATCAGAAACTCTATCATATCAAATCTAATAAAGGAAGTAATAAAATACCCCAGAAGACCACCAGACTGAAGTATTTCTAATTTCCGATGACAAAACAAATTTCTACATGACACTAAAAGAGTCCAACTGAAATCACATTTAGTCATCTGTAGTCAGACAATTCAGCTTGTTTCTGAAATGTGACATTTATTTTCAAACACACTGACTATATATTTCATTAGATGGATAATTTCCATCTAGTTTTGTTACATAGTTAGTTTGAAGTGTGAAAAACTTTTTCCATCTTGTTGAGTCAATATGAACAGATCACTTGCCTGATAAATGAATAGACTGATACATAAACATGTGTGTTTATTCTTTAATATGAAATAAATGTGTCTGTGAACTCCATAAAAGTAATGCAGTGATTCTGACTAATGCAATAAATCACACGTTTGTTTTTATTAATCTACACACAACTCAACATGATACCTAGGCTTTGCATTAAATGTGACTCTTTACATTAAACTTGTCAAATAAAGAAAGTTTAAATTAAATCAAAATACTTGAAGTAGGTGCAGTTTTTGACACAATCATGAAACAAGGAAAGAGTAAAGTTCTTCCTGTTTCTGATCATCTTCTCAGACGAGAACGCAGCATGAATGATTTAAAGCTCAGATTTGTGGCAGACAAAATAAATATAAAGTCATTTCAGTCACATCCTAAAAGTGCTGGAAACTTCTGGATGTGACCGTGTTTCTGGGCTGTGCAGGGTCATGTGAGGGGACTCAATTAGAAAGAGGAATGTGTCGCCTCGCTTGTTTTCACTGGAATGTTGCCTGCATTGTTTCACAGACAATCAAACAGATGCTTGTTGGCTTTTTTACTCCTCTTTTTCACGTCATTCCCCTTCGAAACCCCTCAGGTCCAAACTAGAGTCATGCTCACGGATTCATGTCCAAAGCGGTCATCACGATCACTCCGGCGTCCACAGAGAAGCGACGGCTCTGCTGCTTCAGGAATGCATGAATGGAGTTGACAGAAGCAGGCTGGGCTTCAGCCAGGCTCTGCTTCTCTGAGGGAGCAGCAGTGTGTGAATCTGTGTTTTGCTTTGATGAATTATACAAAAGAAAACCCAGTGAATGCTTTCATGTTCTGAAGATGAAACATTGATATGATGAAAAGAAAACTGCTCTACAGTGAAATCATGCCTGGCAGCTCGAAGACAATTTACTGGAATAATACCGGATACAGATGGTACTGTATATTCAGGCAGCACAACAGTCAACTTACTGCTATCCCTCAACCTTAACAGCTGTCCAATGAAAACAGATCTGCTGCAGTGCCATGATAATCTCTGCCTACCTGTCCCAAATTAACCACCAATAATTCAAGGTTTAAGACCGACTGGTATCCAGGACCTGGGGAGGTAAAACAGCACTCAGCTCAAGGCCCTGAGGCGAAGTGCGATCAGCCAGTTAAAGAGCTGACAGCTGTTCGCTGCGGAGCATAAACACAGACATGTGCTCCCAACACGCCTGCTCTGTAGTCACAAGCATTTACTTCATAGGACGTGTTGCATAATCCTGACTGAATCCAACACCATGAGTCCAAGTTCAAGGAACACATGTAAACACGTCTCCAGGCCTTCAGCCAATAATCTCATTAATTCAATTTGGCAAGAGAGCTTAATCTGTAAATGCTTCTGGCTCTGATTAACAGAACAACACAAGCACTCGAACACTTCCTGACAGAGCAGAGGTGAACAGAAACAAACAATACAGCTGACGCAGGATTTATATAGTCTAGTGTCTTCAAGCAGGAGACTTAACAATGAAACCACTCAGAAGTTTCAGTATTACTGAAAGTAACTCATCTGTTTCACGACAAAGCAAAACGCTGCTCTGCTACAGAGACACTGTGTCCACTGCCAGGATGTTTCCTCCAGGAAACAGAGATGATGGAAGAAAAATGTCAACATGACAAAAAATACAAGTGAGATTGGCAACATGTGACTCTTTATATAGGGGGGCCTCTAACTTAACTCATGGAGCTTCAGTAAGTTCAGCCAAAGGTCAGGAGTGGTATCTGCCACCAGTCAGTCACCCCGACCTGTTCACTAGCTGCCACCACCGCAGGGAGCTCGCTGCTCTGTGTGCCGACATGTTGGTGGATGGAGGACGGCACAACTTATATTCTATTCACAATGAATACAAGTAAAGATCCAAACTTACTAAACATACATGCTAGTGTTACATTCAGGGACGACGGGGACAACAGGGACATTTCATTTGAGTCCAGTGCAACATTATAGATTAAAAGATTCTCAGAAAATCCACAGGAAATTAAATGGAAACCACTTGATTGATTAATTGTTGACATTGTTTTTCCAAGCACAACTTCCGAACAGTCTTTGGTCCTTCGGTCTTTATTTATAACTCATTTATAATTTACATCTGTGTATACTGACAAACTTTGGTCGCCTTGTTCTCTGGGAAACTGTGGCGGTGGTTTAATTCACCAAGTGATAAACCACTGTCGAAATGAATCAACTGTAACCCCACCAAAAATAGGTTTTCCATCTCTCTGACAACAATTTACAAGAAGGGTGATTACATTCTGTCATGACTCCTGTTTGTGTTGTCCTTGTATCTGGTTTTTGGTTTTTGATTTCATGTCCTTTTTTTCTATGTCTTGTTGTGTTCTGTGTTTTGGTTTTTCCATGTCTTGTGTCTCATGTTCTGATTTTTCCATGCCCTCATGTGTCCTTTAAGTTCTCCTGTGTTCTCCCCTCTGGCTCCCTCTGTTGTCTTGTTCCCTCCTGGTCTGTTCCTCTGTGCTCCTCCCCCTCATTATCACACCTGGCTTCCTTCCTCCTCTCTCCTCACCTGTTCCTCGTCATGTCATTAGTGTCTGTGTATTTAGTCTCTGTGTTCCCCTCACTCCCTGTCCGGTCATTGTTTGCTGTTTTCTGTTTCCTCCATGCTCCTGTCCATGCTCCTGTCCATGCTCCTGTCCATGCTCCTGTCCATGCTCCTGTCCATGCTCCTGTCCAGTTTGGTATGTCTTGGTTTTGTGTTTTCCATGTTTGAGTTGAACTTTGATTTTTTGATTTGTACTTTGTCTTGCTGTTTTCTGTTGCTACTTTGTCTTGCCCTTTAAGTTGTTACTTTACCTGGCTGATTCGGTTGTTACTTTGCTTTTTGTCCTGTTTTGTCTGCCTTGGTTTTTTGCATTTCGGCTTTTGCTTTATTTCAGCTCGCTTTTCGTTCCTCTTTATCTTTGCCTCCTGTGTGTAACTGCGTTTGGGTCCACCTTCCCCTTCCATAGTCTTCCCTTTTTTAACCCAACCCTGACACATACTGCGGATCGACAGAAAATCAACAGTCTGTGGATGAAATAACATGCAAGATTACACAGCATGTTACATTAAAGCTGCTGGAGGGACAAAGCGGTCTAGCATGTGCCTTTGTTTTGAAAGCGTGAAGCATATTTTTGATACCGCTTCTCTTTGTTATATTGTTTATGCAGAATGCAGCAATGATGTAATGTATATATGTGTCACTATTTAAGATTAATATCTTTAAAATGACGATGGTGACGCAAAGCAAACTTTCTTTTAGCGCCGGACCACCAGACTACATTTATGACTTACACAATAATAAGTCAGAATCCTGGTGACTGTCAGCATATAACTGTAATAACTATCCAATAACAGCTGATCTTTTTACTCATGGTCTTTTGTTGCACAGGTCACTTAGAGGAATCAGTAATTAACAGTTTCATTCCAGCTAAAAACATACAGTCCTCATAGTGCATTTAATACAAAACATGAAGAAAACAGATGTGTTAGACTTTATAATATTGTGAGATACATACAGCACACAGAGCTGAACATCTGGAGCCAGTGTGGGCTGGAAAACAGAACAGCTTGTGTATCTTTTTCCTTTTCTCCTAATTTTAGCACGCATCATGAGGTTTCGCTGACTTAGCAGGGGGTTTATAAGATTTGGGCTAAAGTTGGACCATGCTTCCAAAGCCTGCAT
Organism: Acanthopagrus latus; assembly: GCF_904848185.1. Lineage (NCBI taxonomy): Eukaryota > Metazoa > Chordata > Actinopteri > Spariformes > Sparidae > Acanthopagrus > Acanthopagrus latus. Next base: position 31,125,946 of record NC_051056.1, read on the forward strand.
GGAGAATCACTAAATCACTACCATCAGATGCAGATTGTACCGTTCATCGTGTCAGACCAGCACATTCCCACGGTCCAGAGCCAAGCCGAGTCCGACTGGTGATACTTTATTACCTGACAAACGCAAAGATTCAAGGACTCTCATTTGGCCACACGTACGTAAAGCATCCACTCACCCACGCGGCTCTGAACACATCAGTGCAGACATCGATGTCAGTGTGTGTTTACAGGAGGCCGACTACAAACACCGCAGGTTTTCTTTTTGGCGGGAGTTGAGACGGACCACTCTGAGGAAGCAGCTCAAGTTTTGAATCACTTGAGCCGAACCTGGAACTGGAGCGAGCCGCTGCCCCGGCCAGAGACAATGAACAACAGAGTATTATGAGACTGGGATCATCACAGTTAATGACAGATAATGAAGCATAATTGGCATGGTATTATACAGTGGAATCAGTACTGGACCGCGACAGTCCCACCCCAGAGTCTGACCACGACGAGAATATTTACGGGCTGATTTGATTACAGCAGACTATTTGGGTTCAGTCTGTTGTGATAGATGAACATGTTTCACCGACTAAAACCTGGAATATCTTGAAAGACCACCCTGAAGAATGAGAGTAATGACCTCTGTCAGACTAAAGGACCAAACATTAATACAAAAAGCATCCAGCTACAAAAATATCGCTTCACTTTCCACCAGAACGGCATCAGGAGACGATGATGAGTGGGACAGCATGTTACGCAACACTGATGTACTTAACGTGATTAACCCAAGTTTACCGTTCACATGTGCAAACCACACGCTGTACGTAGCACAATGAATTATGTTGATTTGATTTTGCCATGGAGAGCACAATAAAGGGGACAGGAAGACAAATAAATGTGCTGCTCCAGAGCGGATCAGTTCAACAGAAGTGCATGTGGCCGTGAAACCTGATAGTGTTCGTAGAGACATCTTCAGTGATTATCAGATAATCTGTCAGAGTTTACAATGTGTAGACATTAACACTGACACAGTCTACGTTACAGCACACTGAAGAAGGTGAGGCTCCGAGTCTCTCGTGTATTTATAACACAAACAAACACTTTGTATTGCTGCATTCTCATCGTTGTCAGAAAAGCACAAATGTTCCCAGGCACACGCTGGATCCTGTGAGAGTCATCTGGCGTGGGAAACCTTACACAACCACTGATTACTCATAAATTTCTCCTACTCAGCAAGACACACAGACTTCATCTGATGAGAAGCTACATTATATTGGCATGTTATTCTGCAGCTGATCCTGGACTCAATCATTGTAAAAACGCCTGTCGTTCAGGTTTTCACTGAGGGCACTTCATTATGACAGACTGACAGGTGTGGGGATTAAAACCATGAGCCTCACTCAGGCTGCAGTTAATCGAGTAAAACTTTTTCATAATGATAAAGGAAAACCAGCACTTTAATGAAGTACTGCAGTGTTGCCCTGCCCTACAAATATTGTCCTCCAGATGTAAGTAAACATGCCTGTCTGGTCCAGATTCCACCAGATGTAACCTGCAGCCCTGCAAACGAACCACTCCTGTCCTGCAGACATCTTCACAAAAAAGCACAAACTCTGAATACCACAAACATCCATGGGCACATGCCCAAGTTCTGCCAAATCCCACATTTCACTTTGTGTTTTTAAATTAATATTGGAGTCGTAGAGTGATCAAGTTTGCCTGTAAGGTAACATAAAGGCTTTTCATTGTGTAGTCTAACACCAGCAATAACACAGATTTCTTTTGCAGGGCAGAGGTGATCCTAACAAACAGGTAAAATCAAACTCAGTCTGTAGAGAACTCACGGTAATGACAGAAACATTTAAAAATCATGGCTGGTCATATGACGAATTAGAGTAAATAACAGCACCCGAGGGATCCCTGATGTGTCAGCTGCACCAGCCTGCAGGAACACATTTGTGTGTGCAGAGCTGTTTTCAGTGTCACACCTTCCTCTCTGGAGACTGTCTGTCAGAGCGTCTGCCGTTTTATTCACACTGTAAATCTGGAGACCACCTGGAAGTTTGGCCCATATGTGAATGCATTGTCTAGCTTCGAAAAACATGAAAACATGTCACTGTTTTAGCACAGAGAGCAGATAGTAAAGTAGAGAATGAACATGTGTGCACACTAAACGTGAGAACAAAAGTAAACATGGCAGAAGGTGGCAGGACACACAGCAGACAGCCTGTCTGGGTCTGCGGTTACACCTGTTACAGTGCCGTCACGATCTGATATGTCGCTATGATTCTAAAGGCTTTGCTCCATGACCTATTGGCCTATTGGTCTTTGGCATTTTTAAAAACCAAGTAAACTGTGCTGTGTTGTTCGGACTTTCCATGACCTGTTTAAAAGCCTGAGATGGACTGTCTCTGGAGCTGACTGCCTTCATCATCATTCAGGGATGAGTGGTAGCTTCCTCTTCTACATCCTTCCCATCACCCCGTCTCTGCTTTTCATCAAATAAACTGGACATGCAAATTTATGTAGCTGACTACCAAGTGATCTAAAGAGAACACCGATTTCAAATATCGTCCACTTGTAACTACTGCATCATGAGTTAACTTTTGAAGACCCAGTTTTAACAGAGATGCTAATCCCCGCCGTGCTGGGCTAACATGTCGAGTCAAACCAAGTCGGCTCATGTGTGTGGAAGAGGACTCCATCACTACTCCTGGATCTCTTTCAGCTGCTTTGTCTGATGCAGCTCTGAAACTGATGCATCAGCATGCTGGTTGCTAGACAGATTCAGTATATCATCATGCAGCCAGTGTGAAATCTACATTACATTTGGCAATTTATGGATAACAGTGTTCTGCAATGTATTATCTTCCAAAAAATGTGATTACATTTAAATGTAGATGCTACCTGAAGTGTTTATAACCTCAACCTAACCAAGTCAGTGAACTTGAGGACTTAGTTTCAAGCTAATACTACTGAAATATCTGCTTATGAAACAAACCCATCATAGGATACAACATGTTTTCTCTGACATGCACCCGTGATCCATATGAGGCCTTTCCTGTACTTACAGTCTATTAAAGGGAAGATTCAAAAGGTTCTGTTCACTGGACGCAAAGTGACCCTCTCACTTAGAGTCCCAGCACCACATGAGGCCGGCAGCTGTAAGATGAAAGCTGCCTCAATGTTGTATCCTTCAGGGTGAGTACTGTCCAGAGTGCTGCCGTCCTCACGGCTGACACAATCCATGTTCTGTTCTTAAGTAGGTGATACGGACGCTGTCATAAAGCTGATCAAGATAACATTTAGTTTTTATATCCAGTTTAATACCGACCACTTATTCTTATCAACCCCTGCAGACAAGCCTAGAAGCAAAACAGGCCGCCGCCTGCTCATGATTATGAGAAAATGTGCACACCATGTACAAAGTTACACACATACACATGCAGAAGCTGTCACATTCAACCAGGCCCTCTGAGACAGTAATTCCCAAAGACATGAGAGGAACTTGGAGTGTGAGAAGTTTTCTTGGCTCATCTTTTGTGTCTCACTTCAACAGAACAATGAATCAAGCACAGAGAAGAGAGCAACGTGACGTTGATTTGATCAATGCTAACGCTAACCCTGACCAGAGGTCAGATTACTACACTGGGTCCTTTCATCCTTTGTCTCTGTGTCTTCCTCCCTGAGGGGATGTACCCTGACGAACAAGCTGCTGCTAATTTGCCAGTGATGCATGTCACCCAAGTATGTTGTGCAGCTCCTCATCAAGGTGCATTCTTACCCCATCCAACATCCATCAAACTGTACATACATCCTGTCAGTAGATGTCAGGTAGAGTTAAACACATGATGTCATTTGGGAATAATTTCCAGTCCCTGGAAAGGTACAAATTCAAGATCGACCCTTTGCTGTATTACCGGCCAACCACATCCTTGAAGAAGGTGTAGTAAATGACATTTTGACAATTAATACCACCTTGTAAGTGAATTTGAGAACCGTATTAAAAATATTGGCAGCCTCTGCAGGCATTTTAAATGTGGGCACCAGAGCTGAAGAGGTGAAATGCTCTTATTTTGGTGCTGCGCCTTCTTCCGCACATGACACCATGATGGGTGGGTCAATGGAGATTTGCCAACAAGAGAAGATTTTACCACAAGGTTTTTAATGTGGTAGCGATCCTTTAATGTGTGTGACGTTTATGATGGCCATGGTGACAAATGCTGCAAGTTAAAGCCATCAACTGTGAATCAAATCCTGAACATGGAATGAGCTGAGAATCTATCTTCAGTTACAAAGTAATGGCACAACTAGAGCAGCTTTGAACTGACACAGTGAAGGAAGTGACAAGCTCGGTAAAATGATGTTGGAACTATTTCAAAATTGAATTTCAGATCCCATAAATGATGTCATGTAATATAAAATGGCTATTTTAAGTACCAAATTTTGTTTGGTGCTCGAGAAGAACAAATGTTTTGTTCTTTGTGATGCTTCAGAGTTTCTCAGTGGACTTGAGAGCAGCCTGTGACCTTCTGTTAGCCTGTTAGACTTCTACGTTTGGCTACGGATGCAGTTCTTGTTCTCAGCTTCCTTTCACATGAAAGATGAAAAGTTCTATGGCTTCACGCCAGTGTTCACATAAACTCATCGTTTGAGGAAGCTCGAAACTAAACAAGAAGTCGACTTTCAAATGTCTCCAGAATGAAGCATAGCCGTTTCATGTCAAGCTGTATAGTTTTGTCTTCTCCTCTCCTGGTGAACATCCGGATTTTATGATACAGTATTTAGTCACCTTTAATTAAAGGATCAGGTATGGACTTCTTACAAGCGTTGTATGCAGAGTTCATGGAGTGGAAACTTAACCTGAGAGATTTTCAACTCCAGGAGAGCAGAGCGTGATCTCTGCGTGGCTCCTGGACAACCAGGAAGTGATCAATACATGATGGTGCTGATGAGGTGAAGAGCAGCTGGGCGTCTGCTAAAGATTTATAGATGAATTCTGCATTTCATATCACGCAGTTGGTTTTCAGACACATAACACATCATAAACCTCTTATTCTAATTAAGAAATGAATTCTACTTACTCTCACCCATTAAGTGCTCTTCCATCCCAAAGAGGGTTGACATCTTATTCAGAACTACCAGGAAGTTAATTTTAAAGAGACGATTTAGACACATTTAACTTGAAAAAGGAAGTTTTCTCTCATAATATACCACTAATATTACGGTGGATCTAAACTTGATTTCTTGGATGATTAAATAACATTACATTAACAAGCACTTCATGCTTCTAACTGTTGTCACATTCACAGTCATCTCTCCCAACACAACAGTTCTGACCCAGTTCCTCCTCTGGGCTGGTTCGGTCCAGCCCATGTGTTCACAGGCAGGTTTCTTCTTTAGTCACTAAGACCACCCTTAGTGTTTAATATGCTCTGACAAACACTACTGGAGGAATACAAATAGTTTCAATTCAGCACAGTGAAGTTTTATTTAAAATTGCCTCCATCACACTGTGGCCGTGAGTTTTACTCAATGAGGCTGAAACATCTCAGCGAGAGTTGAACGCACTCCCTCACGGCAGCCGTCACATGGCCGACACAGCCGGTCTGACTCAGCATTCAGTGAATATAAAAAAGTTGGGGCTGCCAGAGGCGCTAATGAAGATGTTCAAATCTCCAAAAGTTCAAAAATAGCAGTTTGCTGACAGACACCCACACTGTGCTGTCTGCATTCAAACCATAAACTTGACATTTAGGCAGAGGAGACCGCTCGCTTCCAAACTTGTTTTCCTAAGAGCTTTAACAGTCCGGCGCCCGGTTCTCTTCTTTATGCTTCCCGTTCCCCTCAACTCTTGATAAGCCCCTCTGATTAAACAAGCCAAATTTCCTGCGACTAAAATGGCCTAGCTCTAAGCTAAATGTTAGTATTCCAGCCAGTCCGTCCCATTTCCACCCTGATTAGATGATGGAACAATGTTTGGGTTGCGGATTAACCCCACTCCTGGCCCCCATTGGCGCTACTCATTTCCACCCACATTCCCTCTCACATTTTCTCCCCCAGGCTTGGCGAGGCCTTGAGCCCACATGAGGGGAAAGGAAGGAGCACTTGGCCTACGGATGGCTTGGCAGTTGTTGAGCATAAAGGAGAGGGAAGAGGACCTGTGCTAAAAAGGATGAAGGAAACTGTAACTGGGGTCACATGTGTAAAAGGTGCAGGGTGGGAAGCAGGTTACTGCTGATGACCTCATCCTGTTTCAGCCCAATCCGCATGCGAGAGTGTGTATGAATTGAAGAGGAGCAGGAACAGAGGCAGTCACTTTTATCATAAGTCAATACAATAACAGATCCACAGATTTGGATTCAGCAGGCAGGGTGTTAAGAGTGCAATGACAGTTAAGCTTTTGAAAACTAAACCTAAGATAGTTATTATTTCATCGCCAACACTTCCGCTTGAATACTTACTAATGTGAGTCAGCAGTTTCTTTGCTCCAATCACGTGTTTTTAAGAAAGCTTCGTGCTACATGGTGAACATTTCATTCCAGATCAGCACTGGCCTGATGAATGAACACAATATCCACAGCTTGAAATATGTCACTCCTAAAGCTGCGTTCAGACCAACAGTATCTCTGATTACAAAACGATGGTGAAATCTCATTAGTGTGAGAGCAGCCCGTCTGGCAGCAGAGCAGCGGCACCAGCACAGGGTTAAAACACAACATGATATCATTGGGCACGGCATCAGCCAATCAAATTCATGTTAGAGCACATTCCTTGTGGTCAAGGTTGTGATGGGAAGGCAGTGTTTCTAGTGCTCACCCTGCAGAGTCACAAGAGATAAAGGCGTCATAACCTTCCTGAACTATATGGCCTCGTCTGTGAGTATAAGCAAAAGCTGTATAGAGTTTGGCCTTTAAGCCTCAAAATACATTATATTTTTACTAGAACTGGTCATCGTGGATCGTGTTTCATGGCTCACCAGCACCTTAAAGAAAACGCCCCCTGCACTGTTCTGATGTACAGCTGCTCTCAGTCTGAATACCGACTGCAGCTGAATTCAGCAGGAAGCTACAACTCTGAATAAAACATGGCTGCAGCTGCGTTTTTTGAAGAATGACAACACAAAAGTCCCATAAAGTCTGACTGACAAGTTAAATGTTGCAGCAGAGAAATCTCACATCCTACAGACAAGATGCTGCAGACTCACTTTAACCTTCCTTTGGTGGGAAGTTATGGATAGAAACAAGTACAAACGGACTCCCACACTGGTTCTCCTGCTGACATTTAAAGCCACCAATGGACAAAATGGCCTTTTCTCATGTAACACTTCCAGAGGAACAGGGTTTCATATTAGTGTAAAGTATTATCTTTTCATTTTGAGTAATAAATAAATGCAGTAATAAAGTAATAAATGTAAAATGTGTGTTTTTGCTTATTGGAAGTATTCCACTGCTGTGTTAACAACCATATCTGAAGTGAACAGACTCCGAATAGCCTCTGCAAATATTAATAACTTAAGACTGAATAGTTGTCTACCTGTATTAAAAACTGTCAGTGTGGCAAGTGCAGCCGAGTCCTGTGATAGGTCCTTTTCATTTTCACATGCCATTTTGTATACTGTACAGCTGATTCATGGATAGGGCATCAGACATTTTGATAACATCTGCTCTCTCTGCAGATCTAATCTGCCACAAGGTAAAAAAAAAAGGCAGGAGGAAGGAAAACTGTGTGAACTCAGCAACAGTGTCCCTTTAGATAAGCAGAGAGACAATGTGTGTGGGACGGGGACACACAGGGCTTCGTTGTGTCGGGCCACACTGGCTTTAAGAGACGTGTGGAGGGGAATGAAGCTTCACCTCCTCTCAGTGTAAAACTCCAGGGTGCTCTGAACTCCCCTCACAGGCACAAATGCCACCTCTTCATTTTAGCTATTACCCTGCTGGGTGTGCAGTAACAAATCCCCATTCTGCTAACTCAGCTCACTTCACACGACTTTCATTGGAAGGAAATTAGATACAGGAAGTGATAGTGTGAATGAATACACCAAGACAGATGCAGAAAGATTATAAGAAATAAGAGAGACATATATTTCCTCAGAAATATGCAGAAAGTGAGCACGTCACTGGACTCAGCTGATCAAACATTCGGGGACAACTGGCTCCTGATGAGCTACCGTCATCTGCATGATTCACAGATGTGACCTTACAGTTACAAGACAGCTCTTCCAGCAACGAAGGCCCCGCGTATGTCTACATAAATTAAAAACACAGTAGTTTGTCGCCTCACCATACATCTCATACCTACCGGGAATTTAGTGACAACCCCCCACAGCTCCGCAAGATCAGAAACAAAGGGCCTCCGTGTCTACACCAGCTTTCTGAGCTAAGCTTCCTAAGCAGCAAGCTTTTCCACTAGTCTCCAATATCCTGCCAGCCACAGTCTCCATGAGGCTGAGGGCAACTCACAGCCAGCGGCCTCACTGAGCCACAGTCACACACTCGCCCCAGTCTCGACCTGCTGCGACGGACGTCTTGACGCCAGTGTCAGATCAACTAGGTTTAAAAGGTGTTTTTATTGGGACAGAAGCCTTTTAAACTGAAACTATATCAAAAAAAAAAGCATCAACAGGATATATCTGAACAATTCTACTCATTTTGTGTCATTTGAACAAAATATGAAACATAGACATTATCTGGACTAACTGGTGAGTCGTTTTATTTCCAACAAAAACCAAATAGCTGAAAAATTCAGTGTTTCAGAAAGTCCACGATGATTCTTCACATGTCCTGCTTGTCCTCCGGTGACTGCCATCGATGAGTAAAGACACCTGAGGACTTCTCGTTGAAGAGGATGGTCAGAGAATTTGGGCTTTTTAAAAACATTTTCTTAAAATATCAGACAGACACTCAAACAGGATTGTTGGTGATTAATTCAACAGTTAATTCAATTAATTTGTTGGAGCTCTGTACCACACATCATAAATCATGAAAGCATGTATATGAAACATTCATCGACTGATACCAATTTGTCTTCCCGCTTTATTACTGAGTACAGAAAAGTACATTTGTTCCTGAGAGTTTAATTTGGGATTAACATCAGGATGAGTTTTATCATGAGACTATTGTCTTATCAAGTTATGGCTGCTATCAGATTAGCTTCACTGACAATTGCTGTCGTTATTCTGTGTCCTATAGCTGTATCCCCAGCTAATATGATTCCAGTGGATACGGGGTTATGGATAAGCTTCCAGCTTAAAGTTCCCATTAATCGATTTTTTCATTGAAGTGAGTGTAACCTTGGTGTTATGTTCCTGCAGACCGAGCAGTGCAAGATTTGGCTCAGTGTTCCTGTGAAGTGCACTGTGCTCACAACAGTATCCAGGCAACAGATGTCGGTTCTCAGTAAATACCAGGGCGGTGATAGGAACTGGATTCATCTTCATGCTGTCGTATGAGGAGAGGGAGCTTTGTATTCCGGCCAAAACAAACATTCAAGCCTTCCAAACTTTCAACATGATAAGATTCTGTCGTGTACATGTTCAGACATGCTCTGCCCTGCTCTCATTACAAAGCTCCGCCCTCAGCAGGGCTGAACTAATCAGGAGCTTCACTGACATACTGTGTCAACACTTCAGCACAATGGGGGTTAATCAGCGTGTTTACAATGGCTTCTGCTCTCGCAAGTGTCGGTGGTTTGAGACATCTCTGGCTGGTGGTGCAACCATGTTGGAACATCCACTTGAAAAGCAAATCAACACCAACATCGTTACAATTTGGTTTCCATTACTAGGTCAGCAACAAGTCAACCGGCATCCCTCGAATACAAACGCACCACAAAGTTTATTATGGTCCAATCTCCAGAAACACTGAAGACGAGTACAGAAGAAAGAGAAATATTCTTAACCACCAAAAGACAAAACAGCTACATTTGGTTAAATGTTCATTTCATTGTTTGAAAGAAATTAGATTTTAAAAATGTATCTCCAAAGCTGAACTGCATTATAAACTGTTAGATCCAATCATCATTTTACATTTGGCTACCGTTAAATATGTCCAACTGCGTGAATGGTATCCTCCTTACATACTGTGCTCAAAACACTAAAGTAATACCGTCATTTACAAAGATGAGTCAACAACGTGTGAACCTGCGAGTGGACTGATGACGGCAGGAAAAGTGTCCATTCCATCCATGTTAGAGGAAGAATTTAAAGCCCTATATCCCATGTTACAGACTCAAATTCTTTAATGTATAGGTGGAATCTTAATCTCTGTTCCCAACTGTTTCCCAACGCTGAGCCCCTCCGTCACCCCTGGGAACACAGCGTCTGTCAGTCCAAGTTAGCAGTGAGCCCCCATTAGCTAAAGGAAGCACTGGAGCCAGACTGTCCTCAACCAAAATGCACAGAGATCCTGCCATTGTACTTCTCTGCAGGGGTTAAAGGTCACGAGAGAATCTGATCACACAGACTCACTCTCTAAACTCAAATTCAGCTTTCAATATGTTTATTGACACACTTGTAGCTCTGAATGGAAACATATCCTAAATCTCTGTTTAGGGCATCACAGTCAATGAGCAGCTGCACCCCATGTCATGTAATTACCAAGGTATTGATTAGGTACTGACTGATCATAGCGAGCTGAGGGAGACAGTCTGGGTTTCCATCCCCTTCACATATTCAATGCTGAGCCCTCCCAAGTCGAAGACATTACTTGTAATAATGAGGAAAACAATTAAACACCAGTGTCAACAGTTTGGCCATCCTTAACTACAAAGTCAACAGAACTGATACCTGTGAGTCAATATTGAACTCGGGCTGCAAAGATTATTTTCCCTGTCAATTATCTACCAAGTAATATCACAATTTATTGATTATTTAGGTGATCAATCCAATGTGTGAGAATGTTGTTAAAACTGCAAGTTTTGTTCAAACACAGTAAAAACCTACAGATATCCATATCATGGATATCTGTAGGTATACACCACTAAGTTAAAAATTGTGCTGGCAGCAGTGAGTGACCCAGCTGTCTGTGTATCGTTGGCATGGAGACGAGTCCTGGTGTACACATGCCGACACAACAAAAAAAAAGGTGAAGGAAAAACAGTTCCGCGGCCTCCTATTGAGGACCACTGATGTAAACCAATAGCCAACCCTCCTGTACATAGAAGCCTCACTCATATTACATAAAATGCCAACACACTCACACACACACTCACACCTGCACACCTCCACACCTGCAATACTATATAGTAATCTGAGTTGGACTGGCAGGGCAGTGGGATTAACATTAGTGTTGGAATGAAGCTTTGAAAAGAGAACTTCTTTCAGTTCATCTGAATAGTTTCACAACAGCTATGACGCCTACAATCTGAGAGCGTTCGCTGACTGAAGCTTAGGCTTTGCTCATTGCATAAGTTTCTTAGCAGCTGTTTGAATAACTGATTATATTACTGAGTACATTAAGAGTCTATTGCTGAGTGAGTGTATAATGTGAATATTAATATAAAGAATAAACCTTCTGTAAATGTGCTGGCCTGATGGGAAACAAATTATTCTTAAACTGTCTTAGAACAAGGAAATGTAATATCAGCATTATGTGGGAGCCGTTAGATCAGATCAATCAGACATAAATTAACCTTTAACTTTTTCACTCTGGTCACCACGTTCACTTAAACTGGCCTTCATCAACATCATCATCCCACTCAAGTCCTACAGGAGCTCATAAGGTTTTAAGTCTTTTATGTCTCCTCTGGATATTTTTCTGTCAGTAACTGATATGTGATATTTGGGCATTCTGTTGTTTCTGTGATCGTCAGTTTGTTTTGGGGCCTTGAGCTCAAGATTAGTGAATTCCTAGAAAGCCTTTCAACAGCCCCAAAGAGGGTTCATGAACTTCTTTGTTCAGCTCCGGGCTTCACGTGAGGATTGTAGAAGTGTTGGTAACTTCACAGTAAGTGTAACAGACAGACATTTTCATAAAGCAGTACATCTGTGAGCACAGTGGACCTGCTGTACATGGCAGCCTTTTTATCTGGTGATGTGCAGAACTGTGAGAGACAATCAGCTCCAATCTGCAGCACTCAGATTATTTGGAGCCAGTATCAGTGCACGTACACTGGAAACTTGAGGGATTACAGAAACTTGTGAACTGGACTGAAGCTGCTCTGAGGGGAAGTTTTTATCTGCTCATCAGTAAAATCACTGGCTGTCGTCTCATACATGACCTCAGTCTGATCAGCTCTTATGTGATTGGTTGTGTAGTAGAGACTGTTGCTTTATATTTCATTGAAAACAATCAATAAAAAGCAAAAAGTAACGCTCACAGTGTCGAGGAGATGAGAGCAGATCAGCTTCCTGTAGCTCTTCCCTGACTTGGACCACCCAAGGGAGCTGTCGTTCCTGTCCCCAAAAGAGGGAGGTGCAACTGGCTAGATTAGTCGGGATTAGAGTTTATCCTACTGCTACCAGCAAGCTGATGGGGATAACGGCCCTCAAGAGACCAGTACTGTAGGCTGAGCCGCTCCAGTGAAGCTATGTAGTTAGCACTGTCAGTAGGTTGACTAACAGTCAGTGAGATTCTAGTGCCTTGATCAAGGACATACTGCACAACGTCCTCTGCACTGGATCATGTTCCAGATATCTCGAGCTGACAGTGAATGCAGAGGAACAGCAGGTGGGATCATCAACGTTAATGTGTCCAAAACTACAGGAGAGGTTCACTCTGCCTACAAACGAGCATGCTGGAGCTCTTTAAGGTTCCCGCTACTCAACATTGATTTTACAAGACCAGAGGGAGCTTTCAGACAGGGGGTCTACAACCTGCTCTTGCAGAGTTTGTGTGCATTTGGTTTGTACTTCAATGAGAATCGCCCTGTCACAAGTAAACCGTTGCCAACATTTAACAAATGGCCTCCCTGAGTTGCAGAGCTGGCGATGGTCCAGACCAGAAAGAGGCTGAGGAGACCTCTGCCTGCTGCTGTCCACACACAGGGGCTGACCTGCAGCCGGCAGAGAGAACAGGACGCCCACTGTACAGAGTCAAACACATGCCATTTAGCGGATGCTTTTATCCAACTCGCTACAGTGAGTGCTTGTATTTTCAGGATGGCTGGGCTCAGTGGAAATCTGAACCCTTCACCCTGACAGTGCCAGCCTGTCGCCACTGAGCTACAAACAATTAACAACTGAAAGTTAGTTTAAAAGCCGGTTGCCAGGTTTGAAACCAGGCTTCAGCTTCTGGTTGTCACAGGGGACAAAATCTTTGCTGTATTTCTTACCTGTCTGTAACTTGTGTGATGATGGTCTGGTGTGATCATGTCGATAAGTTTGAAGGAAACAGTGATGTCAAAAATCATTTTTCTACATTCATTTGTTGCTTCCATTCTTCCTCTCTCTGCCAGAGACACACAGCGAGCTTCACAATCCAAGGAATTAGTTGCTAAGCTTCACTTATGACTCAAAAACATCAGCGTACTAGATTTAGCTTGTACATTTGTATGACATCACATTAGTGGCAGACAGACTGCTGCGTCCTCACCTCTGATTATACAGTCATCAGATGTCTCACTGCTGCTTCACTTTGATTCACTTCACCTCTAGTAACGTAAATCATGGTAAAGCTGCCAGGACCAATATTACACAAAGGGTGAGGGAGAACCTACAAGACCAAAGCCAGTATTTAAAGCAGTGCTGCTACACGTCACAAATCAAGACACCAAGTCATCAATCAACTTTGAGCCACGCGGAATAAAGCAGGCAACAGTTTGAGCATCACTGTATTTTAAATCATCTCAACAACCTCTTTCGTTCTGCCAACTTGAAATGGTCGTGATCCTAGCAAAGTATTCAGTATTTCAGCCCTGAACTACCCAGAGAATCCTTCAGCATCAGACAGTACAGTGAATATTATGGGATCATTTCCTCTGATTTTGACATCAGCATGGTTTGAGTTTCTAAATAGCAGGTGGAGCTATTTATGGATTCAGTCATGGTGGTTTTACTACTCCTATACTGATTCTCCAATTAATTCTGTTCTGCTCAAATGTTATTGCTGCCTTGAGTCTCATAAAACACGAAGCTTCGTCTGCACCTAGAGTCTTATTGCATAATTCAGACCCCACACGAGGTATGCAGAACAACAAATGAAGCAAATGAGGTCCAGAATAAGATCTGTTACCAACTGGATCGCACATGGTATGGTACATATGGTACTTTAGATCATTCACTTAGAGCTAGCACAGCAGTAAAAGCTGTTTCACTCTATTGTGCTCAATAAAAGAAACGGTAATAAAAAGGCAGAGAAGGAGTGACACTCAGGTTTTTTCTCAACTACGTCTATTATCCACGTATTCATGCAGTGAGTGTAGGTGCAGCAGAATAATTCAACAAACAGGTTTATTACTTAACATCTGTTGAAACTACATTTATGAGGATGTGTTTCCACCCTCATGACTAAACTTCAGGAGGAGTACTGATGAGTGCAGACGGGAAATAATCATAACATGTAATTGGTAGCAAGACCACCCAAAAGTTTCACTCTGAAGAATCCAATAAATGCCAAATGTTTTACCTAAATCAAACCTAAATCAAACCTAAATCAAACCTAAATCAAAAAATGTACTAGTTTGCTGCCAGCACCAAACTAGTACCTAGTTGTTAGCATTATGAGTTCTTATAGAAGAACAGAAAAAACATGAGAGAAAGCAGGAAAGCAGACACTTATTCTCATGCTAATAACAGCTAATGGTTTTAGCTGAATTCTAATGCTAAAGAGGCAGTGATGGAAGCACAAGGGACAGAAACACGTTATTAATCTTCACTTAGATTCTTCTTCTGATTTATGGCATTACAAAACCGTATTGACAGAAGAGAATTCTCCTCTGCTGGGAGAATATCAGTGACAGCGGTGCCGCATCATGCAGCCGTGTCCAGACGAATGCCAGTCAGCTGAGAGGCGAGTGTGTCACTTTCCAGAGCGTAGTGACAGCATGCATTGTTGCTGGGGGCAACCAGCTGGGGAGCTCAGTGAGTGTGTCTGTGTTTGTCTGTATACGAGAGTCTGAATGGGACGGGGATTGAGGGGCTCAGGAATGTTGGGGTGAGTGGGCATACGATCATGTGTGTGACACTGTGTGTGTGACACAATGAAAGCCACCACACTCAGTTCTAAAAGGCTTCATTCATGGTGGAGCTCAGTCACTGGCTTCTCTGCAGTGCCTAACATCTTGTTGTTATGTTATCTAATCTCACATTATGAGGAACAATTTCACTCGTAGCTTAAAGCAACACAAGATATATTTCAATGAAATGAGGGAAGAGATAAGGCATATCATCTGTCATCATGTCACTTTTCATCCTCGGGACGATGTTATCTGATAGTATTCACATATATGTTGTCAGATATGTGCTGATATGGAACTTTAGTTAGAGATTAAAGTGCAGAAAAGAATGTTAAACCCTTAAAGTGTATATCTGTCAATATATCGATATCTCAGTGTCAGACAACATCAATCAAGTATTGATTGACTCTACTGTAAATAGTTCTGAAACAAGCTGAACAGAGGCTTCAACAATCCCTCGTACTTCAGCAGTGAATCCAAAGGCAACATGAAGAAGGGATTCTGGCGTCAGACGAACGTGGACCAATCATTTAATTTGCCCTTTAGGCAAAGAATAAGTTAGAGAATCAAGTCAAAACCTTGGACCAGTTCAAGGGCACAACATGCTAAAGCACTGCTCATCATTTGTTACCGTTGCTGTAAGACTGTCAGTCAGCCTGCCATCCGGTGCAGGTTGCACTTTCTCCCTCGACAGTCAGAAAGAGACCAGCTCCCCAGTGCCCCAACTCAGAAAACTAGGAAACCAGCTCAGCTTGCATGACCCAATTAGAACCATCCCCTGGATGGTGGAGAAACATCAGTCTCTGTCCAATTAAACACTCACACAGGCCTGCTAAGAACAGCTCCATAGAGCCTGAGTGTGATAACACTGTTTTCTCTTTTTAAGCTTCCCATCACAAACAAAATCTGTAACTGCTGATAAAAGAGCTCCAGACGACGTGACTGAGAGTGCAAACCTCCCCGCCTGTCCGAAAGCTTAAATCTGTGACCTTTATGTGAAAAAGCCAACAGAACGTTCAGGAATCTGAAAACACATTGAACATGAATAAGGTAGGTGACGAGTGTGACAGCAGATAACGTGACAGGAGGCTCGGCCTGTAATCATGGGCAAACATTAGAGAGGAGGCTTGTGACTGAACGAGTCTCAGAACAGGTGAAGAAAGAAGGCTTTCACTCTGTATCTCATCCACAAAGATAAATTAAAGTTAACTGGTTTGATTTCCAGAAGACAGATCAGAGAACAGTTTTGTGAGTCTTGTTTCTAGGTCATCTTTGGTTGGTGGCTGCTGCTTGATGAAAGGCAAAGCAGGTTCAAATGAGTATTATGAGCTGACAACAACTCTAGAAAGAATGCTAATGCTAATGCTAATTCATTTTCAAGGGTGGCTTCGAGAGTTTAAAAAAATGATTAATGGCCTTGTCTTAATTGAAGCAGTTGTGGTTAGACCAACAGACTGAAGGTTCCTCCAGCTCATTACGTTTTATTTCCCCCCTGAATGTCTCATATTTTTGCAAGGACTAGATTTAACTTTCTGAGGTTCTTCAGCACAGTTCACAGTCCAACCAAAAGCTTTCCACTCTGCTGTGGGACACACATGCACATGTTCACAACTATAAAAGATTCAAAAGATTCAGATTCAAGCAAAAGAGCAACTGGGTGTTCCCTTAACACAGTATACACATTTACATGACAGACATTCCATTAGCCATGTTCATTTTATTTACTTAAAATTTACATTAAAAAAACAACCTGCCTCTCCTGACAGCAACAAGCTGTTAGCATCAGGAGCAGCGACTACTGTGGCAGGTAACAACTGTTAACAGCCTCCCTGCAGAGAGCGGTCCTGCTGCCCTGACACACTGTACTGCCTCACTCTGATGCTTATTGTGTGTGTGTGAGTGTGTGTGTGTGTGTTCCAGGCTGCCTCTCTCTCCTACTTGAAAGCTGTTTTTCTCTCTCAGTGTGTGGACACTCAGATCTGACAGCTGTACAATAGGAATACGTTCACCTCGTCGCAGGCAGACTCGTAACAGACACACACATACGCACAAACCCAGGAAGTCATGTTCTGCACCGCACAGCTACACTGCATCAAGCATGAAACGGGTTCAGCCCCCCTCAGCCTGCACGTGGAGAGGCAGACTACATCCTGGCCAGGTCACGAGTGTAGTATCACACAAATAAAATGCAACTATTTCATAATATTTGGGAAGCCATTATTTCTTAATCAATGTGTGGAACAACAGTCAGCCTCATACCGACCTGAATGCAGCCGGTTTACTCGGTCTGAACTGCCTGACAGCTGTACGGCTCTGACAGCCACAAGCCTCTACACCAGACGAGCCAGGCCTCCTTCTGATCGAGCACACCCAGGTCATAAACCTACCTGACCGAAAATCTTATCAATGTGAAAGTATGAAAAACAGAGCAGACTGATATTGACAGAAATAAAGCTTCCTCTCTCAGGCCAGTTTATTGTTTTCCATCAGAGATATTACAAATAAGTTTGAACCAGTTTAAAAGAAACTTGGATGAACGATTGGCCCAGAAAAGACCACATAAAGTTCTGGTGCGGATCCAGATGAATGGATGGATCCAGAAAAGTGTTCTCCCTTTGATTAACTTTGTGAGACAGGACGTTGACATTTTCTTTAATTTCTCAGGTAATGATGCATGATGGATGTCGATGAAAGAAGGATCAGCTGTGTTCAGGCTGCTGACTTACTTCTACTCCAAACACATGCTGACCATGACAGGCTGCAGCTGTTTGTCATAAGCTGTCATCAACCTAACTGGTTCAGCACCTTTCACTTTGTCCAGGAGCCGACTGGATTTGAATACATTTGGTTGTGAAATTAAGCACCTGTGGATTTTACTAGATAAGTTGAGCTTTTCAGTTCCTTCCTGCTTTATAAGCACATGTACAGTCATGGAAAAAATTATTAGACCACCCTTGTTTTCTTCAATTTCTTGTTCATTTTAATACCTGGTATAATACAATGAACACGACAAAAAATGCAGCTGATCACATAATACTTTATGTCCTATTTGACATTCTTAAGCTTAATTGTATTCCCAGGGTATATAAGAGGCCATTTCATGTCATAAGCAGCACTGCACATGCAAAGGCTTAGAGTGGTTTCCTGCTTACATTCAAGCCATAGCACAACTCAGAAGTTGTCAGCTCTCACATAATGCCTAAAACAAAAGAATTATGTGAAGCCACAAAGGCAGCCATCTTGGCACTGCTGGAAATTGGCATGAGTGAGAGACAGGTAGCAAAAAAACTAAAGATCTCCAAGACAGCTGTTCATTACAACAAGAAAAAACAAGCCGAACACGGCACTACCAAATTGCTACCTGGCCGCGGCAGGAAACGTCTCTCTACCCCACGAGATGACCGTGCACTCGTCCGTTCCTGTGTCAGGAATCGTCGTCAGACCTCCAGGGACCTTCAAAATGAGTGGGCACTGTCGAGAAATGTGACTTGTTCGGCAAGGACAGTTCGAAACCGACTTGTTGAAGCTGGTCTGAAGTCACACAGAGCACGGAAGAAGCCCTTCATCAACGAAAGGCACAGGAAGGCCCGGTTACTCTTTGCTAGGGATCACAAGGATTGGACTGTTGATGATTGGGCTAAGGTTCTCTTCAGTGATGAATCCAATTTTGAGTTGATGCCCACTCCAGCTAACTTACTGGTTAGGAGGAGGCCTGGAGAAGCCTACAAACCAGACTGTCTTGCCCCTACAGTAAAACATGGGGGTGGATCAGTGATGATCTGGGGTTGTTTCAGTATGAGTGGAACAGGGCAAATGCAATTGTGTGAAGGGCGAATGAACCAGGTCATGTACAGGGCTACTCTTGAAAACAGTCTTCTTCCATCAGCTGGAAAACTCTTTCCTGCCTCGAATAACTGGATTTTCCAACAAGACAATGCCCCTTGCCACACAGCAAGGTCAGTTAAAGCCTGGACATCAACATTCGCACCATGCCTTGGCCTGCTCAATCACCAGATCTGAATCCAGTTGAAAACCTATGGAAAATCATCAAACTCAAAATGGAGAACCACAAGCCCAAAAACAAAGCAAATTTGTTTGAATTTGTGCAACAGGAATGGGCTGCTGTGACAGCAGAACAATGTCAGAAGCTGGTGGAGAGCATGCCAAGACGCATGGCTTCAGTCATCAAAAACAATGGTTACGCAATCAAGTACTAACTCCTGTGTGTATCATGTGTTTAAAGCAAACAGAAAAGAAAACATGGAATGCTTAAAAGCAGTGTTTTTGGCAGTACAGTGCCATAGCTATTGATGTAAGAACTTAAGTGATTTTGGTTACTATCAAGAAAACCATGGAAAATGGCTAGATATCAGCTCTTAAATTAAACTCTTACGAGCTATTTTTGTTGTTATCATTATATTTGTCCAAACAAATGTACCTTTAGTTGAACCAGGCATTAAAATGAACAAGAAATTGAAGAAAACAAGGGTGGTCTAATATTTTTTTCCATGACTGTATCTTATGTGCCTGTAGTTTGGCAGGTACAGCCTGAAAATATCCACTTTGCCCTTATTGGACATGAGCAGCAGCCAACAGAGCCACTGCTTCAACTGAAAGCTCCTTGAGATAAAGGGCATTAAAGGCTGCAGGACACTGCTCCCCTGTACATCAACGGTGAATGTGTAGAGCGAATGGAGTCCTTCAAATTCCTCAGCATCCACATCTCTGCAGATCTCTCCTGGTCGGAGGCTGGTCAAGAAGGCCCAGCAGCGGCTACACTTCCTGAGGGTGCTCATGATGGAGCAACTAAACACTCAGCTGCTGGTGACCTTCAACCGTTCCACCATCGAGAGCCTGCTGACCTACGCTGTGACAGTGTGGCACTGTAAGCCTTCCTCGACTGCCATCTATCACTCCTGTAGTCTCAGCAGGGCCAGAAACATCTTGAAGGACACCACCCACCCCGGCTTCCACCTCTTTAACCTGTTGCCCTCTGGCAGGCGCTGTGGGTCCATACGGGCCAGAAGAAGCAGACTCAGGGATAGATTCTTCCCCAAAGCTGTCACCATACTTAACTCAAACTTGCACTAATGTATTTATGTTATTGTATTGTATTGTATTTATTGTGTAGTCTTTTATATTGTGCTAAGTGTGTGTGCACTTTTACGGAGCTGCTTTTTAAAATCTCATTGTACTGTGTATAATGACAATAAAGGCTTTCACTTCAATTCAGTTCAAGTCAATTCAATTCAATTCAATTCACATGAACAGCAGAACGGCTGATGATCAGACATGGTGCACTCAATACCAGCTGCAGAATACATGAAAACAAGACAACTGTGGTCATTATTTGTGACCAAGTGTGACACTGGATTTCCAGAAACTACAGCATGTGGAAGAGCCTTGAGTGACTGCATGAGCACAAATGTACAAACATGCTCACAAGGAGGGGGCTAATCTCCATCTACCGCTGTAATCCACCACATGATCACCTCTCACCCCAAACGTGTGTGTCCATAAAGACCCGTCTGGACCCAGACTGAGGCTTTTGCTGACAACTGCATTGTTGGATTTGTGTGCGTATGCCATGACATCCTCTTTACAAACACACTGAGGCCTCCCTCGTTAGTGATGTAAAACATACAGCTAGAGTTCAGAAAAAAACTGTTGGATCAGGGAGCTGAAATATTAGAAGACAAACCGACAAGGGGCCACAAATCTGCTTCTCTTAAACACTAAACCCTGCTGCTGTTCACTAACGCCTCGGTGTAAACAGCTTCACAGGGAGGACAGAAGGCTTCTGCTCAGATTAAGAAGATCATAACCACAGGATTAGTGATTAGCATCTTACTTTCTGGGATTTCTCATTGGTGTGTGACTGAAGCTCTGTGGTGCTGATTTCTGTAACTGTAAAGAATCTTCAGTCAAACTGAAAATAGCTATAGGCCAGTTCTGTATTGCTCAGCTGAGTGGAACATCGACGGTGATGCTGAGACTTGTTCAGTTTTTTATCAATCAATTGTTGCTTGGATGCCAATTTAAACCACATAAATACATTTCAAATGACTGTAACTGAGGCCCATATTTTACATGGATAGATGTAGTGTTTGAGTCATGATTAGCCCAAAGTAAGAACTAGTAAGTACCCACACTCCTCCCTGAAGGATGCGCGCATTAGAGAACATCATCACCAGCTATATATGACCCCCATCTTGTAAACACCATTTTATTTACTCTGCTTATGAATTATGAATCAGGCTCACTGTCTTTTCTGTCCAAATTCCTGAGATATGACTGTATTTAACCGTGACCATCAACAGACCGACAGCTGATGTAGTAAATCAACTGTGAATGCCGAGAAACCACGTGAAAGACTTGGTCATCTCAAATGAATCATGTCCATGTTTAAACTTAATTCTCATCCTGGAATAATACACTTAGCTGTGCACTCTAAGCTCATCGTCCAAGCTGCACAGTGCGGAGGGGGGAGGTGGCTGGCCATGGATATCCAGCTCATCACAGCACTAGGGTGAGTGATGAAGGGGACAATCTCAATCTAGCCTAAATCCTTCTCTGACAGACACTTCCTGCTCAAACAACATCCTGCCGTGGCTTATAGTCATGGCAGTGCATCTCGTATACTTTGAGAGGAACTGACAGGAAGTATGAGCACTTAACACATCAGTCTGTTCTGGAGGGAAAACTGACGATGGCCCCAAACTGGGAATGACATCATGGATGATTTCAGGAGGCGCTACAGATCCTTCTAAGCACATGTTGCTTTCTGAAACAGCCAGGGACCAATATCAGAGTCACACTGCACTGCCTCCTGTTACTGCCATGACATCCAACAAAGGAGCAGCCCTTACTGGAGAAATCTATATTTCACATAAACATCTGTACATCGTGGTCTCTTCGCCAAACGGCTTCACTTTCATTCTAATGACAGAGACTAAACATGGTGGATGTCAGTTATTCTTTTCACTTTCCTTTCATAACAACACTCTGACTCTTTCTGCCAAACAGCATTCAAACACTATTTCAGTCAAATCTGACATGAACACAGAAACTACACTGTTGATATGTTGCACTAACACTATTCAAATGACCTTTTGCAAAGAAACATTAATTCATCTCAGACCACAGAATGCTCATGGAGGTGTGGAGAGATGGGTTATTGTTCTTACAATGATCATCGTTAGTGTTAATAAAAACTCGTTGGCAACCATTATCCTCCTTCCCACATCTGCTTGGCTCTGTTAACCGTTTCCAGGTTCCCCAAGTCAAAGTTTCCGTAAAAACAACAGGAGCTGTCAACACGTCGAGTCCTGCTTGACACTTTAACCTGATACTGCAGCTCATTCCAGCTGGATTAGGTTGGTCCTTATTGTCAATATTTCACTGCATGGTGATTGATTGAAACCAGTTTGTACAGCAGTGTAGTCTCGTGTCTATTGGATGTCCTCCACTGAACCTTTGCATTGCACAGGCCCATTTGCAGGGGACTGACTGACTGATTCATGCCTTTGAAAAATGTGTTGTTCTGATTCAGTCACTAGTTAAAAGTACAAATACCAACACAGGGTTGGATACCAGGTGCTTCTGTACTGTGCAGGTCTGAGTAGACTTCCTTTATGTGTTGACTAGAGAAACATTACAACACACATCCACACTTAAACCCAGAGATTAGATACTGTGTATACTGTGAAAAGTAGAATGGGGATTAAATCCCAAGTCAAAGTGGTATCTACGCTGAATCTAATAACATGGATCAGTCTGCTGATTTGACTGTTGGGTACAGTGATAGCGATGTAATGACATCAGCCTTTGACATGTAGATGATATCACACATGCCACAATCAAACATTGTATCATTCACAGCCCCCTGAACATGTCATGACATGGGCAGACGGAGGCAGCGCTCTGGGTTCAGAGAAAGAGACAATACAGAACTGACAGGAAGAGACACTGGATGAGTTGAGACAAGCTCTGGAAAAAAACACGTCTTGCTGCCAATAAGAATTGTTGACAATACATTTTTGCCACATAAAGTAGGAATACGAAGCAGCATCAACACAGTGAGAGCCACCTTCAGGCAGTTAAACATCATGTAAACTGCTCTGACCCTTTGTCTGCAGGGAACCAAGACAAAGCCTGACAGAGTTGACAACTAATCTTTGTAGGCGTGCAGACACGGAGAACACACAGAGACATATTACCAACCCGTTCAAACCAGATACCTTGTCGAGATTCCATTTGTAAACTGATACTCATATAACAGTGACAGTGCTCATCTGTGTAATCAATTAGTCACGTAATAAAGCAACGACTTTAGTAGTTGATCAATTGTTGTTTATCAGGGAAAAAAATGAAAAAATGCTGCACCTTCTAATGTTACAGCTACTTGAATGGAGACATTTCCTGCTTCTCTTCGTTATATATTTTGTTGTTGCATATATCATTTCACCACCGCAGACACCAGTTCACACACCAGTTCACACACCAGTTCACACACCAGTTCACACACCAGTGCAGACACCAGTTCAGTTACTTCCCGTCTACATTGACTTAATTCATTATTTTACCCTGCCTGCTTCACAAAGTAAGACTGACCTCCCAGAGAAAGACACCCAACATGAAACACGTCACTGAGTTTGTATCTCATCCTTGGCTTTGTTTAAAACTGACAATATATCTCAGGGGTGATTCTAGGGTCACAGCTTTAGGGGTGCTGAGCACCCAATGAGTCCAACTGCCACCATCCACCCTTTTTTCTCACAAAAACAAAAAATATGTATATATATCATTTTAACATTGGTTCAGCTAACTTCAAAACCCATTTTTTTTCTTTTTTACTTTAGCTTAACACTTTTCCATAGGTATGATTGGCAAAGGGCAAAATAGAATGAAAACATTTTTGAGAAAGATTGTTTTGTAGCAGTGGATCTGAGTTGCTAACCCAGCAACACTAGCGGGGTCCGGGGTGAACATTTTGAAAAATAACCCTTTAAATGGTGACTACTGGTGAGATTTTTAAGGGAAAAAAATCATTTTCAGAATTTAAGAATCAGAATCTAAGACATGAGACAAAATAGTGTAGAAGCTGACATTGCTGCTTGAAAATATGTCAACCTCTTGAGCATTAAAGAACTTTTTTATTTACTTTTTTTCATTTTCTTACCATAATTTCTGCATATTAATATTCATATAAAATAGAGGAAGCACTAAAGTACAGTAGAGAGAGCTGTGTCTCATTCGTCAAGTTTGCTAATACAATCTGCTGCTGGTTTGGAGTCACTGGGTTACATGACATGGAAGATACTGCAATTATTTTATATTAATATATTTATGCAAAGTAATTTAATGACGGTCCCTAAATCGGTCTCCAGTGATTCAGCGAGTAATGATGATACTAATAGATTTCAAGATAACTTTGGGTGTAGTGCTTCACTGTGTGCAACTTAAATTTGCCATTTGCCCGCGATATTGAACCTACAATAATCATGTTGTCGCGGTTGCGACGGTTGGGCTGCGGAGCAGTGCAGGTACAGAGGAGAAGTAGCGCGTGAGAAAAGGATGATACCATTTGCTAAGCGGGGGTGTTTTCATTTTCGTCCTTCACATATACATTTTAAACCACCAACTACGGAGTATGCTTTGGACATAATTTAACCTTGTCAAAGACGAACACAAATTTTAGAATAACATCATTTCTTATTCCAAGTTTTAGGGATGCTGAGCCCATGATACATCTTATTACACTCCACCTGCCAAACTATGTTCACCTTTATTCACAAGTTTTGGTTTCATCATTTTCATCATCATCATTTCCATTAGTTCCAGTACCTGATCTCCATGATAATATCCTCCAGAAACGTCTTTAATCATAACGGGGCGGGTAATTCAATTATGCAACACTAATTAAGTTATTCTCTCACAGTTCATAATAATTTGCCAACAGCAAAAAAAGTCCCCGACCACTGTTCAGAAAAGGCTAATTCATCAAAACCACCAAGATGTTTGCTGGAAAAGAACCAGATCATTTCATCGGGTTTACATTCATGCAAACAGCCTGCGGCTCCGACACAAATCAATCAGCCTAACAGACTGAAGCTTTCCACCCTCATCAAAGGGCCATCAGTCTCTTCTGAACTTCAGAGGAGCCTTAACATCGTCATTAGTGGCAGCGTTACTGACGAGATGTTGAGAAGAAGCAGCAGGCAAAGATTAATGAGTGCAGGTGTGAATGTTACATCAAGGTGGCGGGTTTTACAGACAGCTCACAGGATCATTCAGTAGAAGAGTTAACTGTGATGTAAATGGGGGATAAACCAATTATCTGCCGGGCCTTTAACCAGGCTGAAATTCATCATGTTGTTTTTCGTGTCCAACTGTTGATGAAATAAAAAGATTTTAAAATGCACCACTTTGGCTCTGATGGAGCTTCTTCTGTCTGTCTGTAGTCACTACTATGTTCACCTCCAACACTATCTGATTGGTTTCATGTCACAAGTTACAGCCTATCAACACTGAATGATCTCAATCTGCAGAATAACTAGTAACTTAAGTTATCAAACCAATGTAGTGGAGTATACAGTAGCAGAAAATGGAAATACTCAAGTAACTAAAGATTTTATTTGAGTGCTGTAAGACACAATCATACAGCTGTTCTAAATATGGGTTAATAATTTAATTATGGGTATCATTACTCTACGTCAAAACACGTGCAAACAATTACATTAGCTGTATAATAAATGTATGACAGAGGCTAATACTTCATATTGCGTTTCCTATGTGACTCTGCGCTGCAGCTGGCAGGCTTCAATCTCTACCGCGCGGACAGAGACACAGAACTTTCCGGCAAAACTAAAGGCGGAGGAATCTGTTTTTACATCAACGGTGGCTGGTGCAACAACATAACAGTGATCCAGCAGCACTGTTCTCCTGACCTGGAATCTTTTATCATTAACTGCAAGCCGTTTTATTCACCCCGTGAGTTCGCTTCATTCATTCTGGTCGGTGTTTAAATAGGGTTAGGGGTTAGGGTTAGGGGTTAGGGTTAGGGGTTAGGGTTAGGCCAACGTGCAGGACGCACAGCGCATGCTCGCCGACCAGATACTGTGTGTGGAGCGGACCAACCCGGACTCTTTGGTTATTGTCTCTGGAGACTTTAACAAAGGCAACCTCACACACGATCTCCCTAAATACAGACAGTTTGTTAAATGCCCGACCAGAGAGGGGAAAATTCTGGATCACTGTTACACCACAGTCAGGGATGCTTATCACGCCGTCCCCGTGCTGCACTGGGTCACTCTGACCACGTCATGCTCCACCTGATTCCTGCCTACAGGCAGAAACTAAAGCTCTGCAAACCTGTAGTGAGGACTTCAAAGACGTGGACCAGTGAAGCTGTGGAGGATCTCCAGGCGTGTTTGGACTCTACTGACTGGGATGTGTTCAGGACTGCTACCAACAGTCTGGATGAGTACACAGAGGCTGTGATGTCATACATCAGCTTCTGTGAAGACTGCTGTGTTCCAACACGGACCAGGGTGAGTTACAACAATGACAAACCCTGGTTCACAGCCAAACTCAGACAGCTAAGGCTTGCAAAGGAAGAGGCCTTCAGGAGTGGGGACAAAGACAGATTCAAAGAGGCTTAGCAAGGCGGTGAAAGAGGCTAAATGACAGTACTCTGAGAAGCTCCAACACCAGTTCTCAGCTACCGACTCTGCGTCTGTCTGGAAAGGACTCAGGCAGATCACCAACTACAAGCCTAAAGCCCCCCACTCCATTAACGAGCGACGCCTAGCCAACGACCTGAACGAGTTCTACTGCCGCTTTGAAAGACAAAGGGACAGTCCTGACACCATCCCCCACGACACCTCCCAACAGCTCCAGCTCCAACTCCAGTCACCTCCACCAATGCCCACCTTAATGGGGCCCCCCCTCCCCACCCTCCTCAGTGACGACTCTTTCCATCCATGAGAGGGACGTCAACAAACTCTTCAAGAGACAGAACCCCCTGGAAAGCTGCTGGACCGGATTCGGTCTCCCCATCCTCCCTGAAGCACTGTGCTGACCAGCTGTCCCCAGTGTTCACAGACATTTTTAACACCTCGCTGGAGACCTGTCACGTGCCAGCCTGCTTCAAGACCTCAACCATCATCCCTGTCCCCAAGAAGCCAAGGACCACCGGACTTAACGACTTCAGACCCGTCGCCCTGACCTCTGTGGTCATGAAGTCCTTCGAGCGCCTTGTGCTCTCACACCCCAAGGACATCACCGGCCCTCTCCTGGACCCCCTGCAGTTTGCCTACAGAGCCAACAGGTCTGTAGACGATGCTGTCAACCTGGCCCTCCACTATATCCTCCAGCACCTGGACTCTACAGGAACCTACGCCAGGATCCTGTTTGTGGATTTCAGCTTTGCTTTCAACACCATCATCCCAGCTCTGCTACAGGAGAAGCTCTCCCAGCTGAACGTGCCTGACTCCACCTGCAGGTGGATTACTGACTTCCTGTCTGACAGGAAACAGTGTGTAAAGCTGGGAAAACACATCTCCGATGCACAGACTATCAGTACCGGATCCCCCCAGGGCTGTGTTCTTTCTCCTCTGCTCTTCTCCCTGTACACCAACAGCTGCACCTCCAGTCACCAGTCCGTCAAGCTCCTGAAGTTTGCGGACGACACCACCCTCATTGGTCTCATCTCTGATGGTGACGAGTCCGCCTACAGGTGGGAGGTTGACCACCTGGTGGCCTGGTGCAACCAGAACAGCCTAGAGCTCAATGCTCTAAAGACAGTGGAGATGGTTGTGGACTACAGGAAGAACTCAGCCTCACCTGCCCCCATCACCCTCTGTGACTCCACTATTGACACTGTGGAGTCTTTCCGCTTCCTGGGAACAATCATCTCCCAGGACCTCAAGTGGGAGCTGAACATTAGCTCCCTCATCAAGAAAGCACAGCAGAGGATGTACTTCCTGCGGCAGCGGCAGAAATTCAGTCTGCCAAAGACAATGATGGTGCACTTCTACACAGCCATCATTGAGTCCATCCTCACCTCCTCCATCACCATCTGGTACGCTGCTGCCACCGCCAAGGACAAGGGCAGGCTGCAGCGTGTCATTCGGTCAGCAGAGAAGGTGATTGGCTGCAACCTCCCGTCTCTTCAGGACCTGTACACCTCCAGGACCCTGAGGCGTGCAGGAAAGATTGTTGCTGATCCCTTCCGTCCCGGTCACAAACTCTTTGAGACACTCCCCTCTGGCAGGAGGCTGCGGTCCATCAGAACCAAAACCTCACGCCACAAGAACAGTTTCTTCCCGTCTGCTGTCAGCCTTATCAACAAGGCCTGAATCCCCCCTGACACTCCTCACACTCCACCTCTACCACTGACTCTACTGTCACACTGACAGCACCATAACTCTATGCGTTACATTAACGCTCAGCTTGAACTACCTATTCATTTGCACATTTTCATTTGCACATTATTTCTTGTAATTGTGCACTGCCAGCTGGTCTGCTCCTTTTACCCAAAAAACAGATTGTGTATATATATTTATATTATATAGTTATATTTTCTACTTTTTAAAATAGTTTATATTGTCAATTTGTTATATTTTCACTTAATAGTCATTTGATGCATGCACCAATATCACCACAACAAATTCCTCGTATGTGTAAAATCGTACTTGGCAATAAAGCTTTTCTGATTCTGATTCTGATTTACTGTCACAGCGGTGCTGTGACGACCTGCAGGGTCAAATCATATCCTGAACTATAAATCAGTCAGAAGCAACTATGGCGGGACAGAGAGGTATGAGTCTGGTTCTCAACAACATAACATCTGTGTGGTCACCACATGCACGGCAGGCAAACATGCCAAAACAATCCAAAACTAAAGAGTAACTGCTCCAGGTTATTAAAAATCCAACACTTGCTGTGAACATCAGAGATCAGACATGCCTCTGCAGGACATGTCTGTTAGATGTTGGGTTGTCAGAAGTTGGAGACACATTTCTTCATAATCAAGAATTTAATATTGCACGAATAGGTTTTTGACATAATATAAACTTATTATATGAGAATTATTAAAGAATACAAACCTCAGATGAGACAAACAAGAGGACAAAGACAGTGAACGTAACTAAACACACATGGCTGGTGAGGTGAGCACAGAAAACATACCTGTGAGGATGGCAGCCAAAGTTTCTTTGTACGCTCTGATTTGCCTCTGACACTCACAGGAAACAGGGAGCTGTTGTTCTCAGCTCTAGCCTCGAGGCCTGACATCGTATATGACACAGCATCTGAACATATGCAGTCAAACATAAGCTGTTTGGATGCTGACTGATGCTTTGTGCTAGTCTATTTATTCAGGAAACAGTGACCTGTCTGTGGTTCCCTGAGGTGACTGTAGGACTGTCACCAGGTGTGTATGGGTAATGAAATCAGTGCCTGTGGGGGAGGGTGACAGAGGAACAACAGGGGAGCAGTATCAGTTGACTACCGCCTTTTCAGCTCTCAGCCCAGATCTGCTTCAGAGATTCTGGGTCAGTAGTGGCTTTTTAAAGATTTGATATGTGCCTCCAAGGAGTTTGGTGCTGCTAAATAGGTCTGCAATGGTGCCTGACACTCTTAAGGAGGAGCGGTTGCATTCAGAAATACTTTGAGATATGATACACTCAAATTAGCTTAAACACAGGATGTAATAACTACGATCACATATCAGGTTGTTTCAGAATCCATTAAAAACTTTAAATAACTAGTGAAAACTAGTCAGACTACAAACAAATGTTTGATAGACCTGCAGAGATGAGTACAGCTAGTGTATATGTTCACTGCGTAGCTCACTATAAGAAATAGGTGGAGTGGTCCAAACAATACACAGTTAATGTAGTGCAGCAGCTAGAGACGCACAATATAAAGGCCCAAGACATTATTGGCTCAATATTGAGAAGTTTACAGTATTGATTATCAGGTGATGATGAAATTAAATAATGCTGATCATCTGAAGCCAAACTGCTTCACTGACATCACAAGCACTGCATCAACATGCACCAATACAGCATGTGGCGGTATGCACCTTTAAAGATGGCTCATGATCCACCAATCAACATGAAGGTGAAGAAGACTAGTGGAAGAAGAAAAACAAGAAGAAGAAGAAGAGGAAGAAGTAGAGGAAGAAAAGTAGAAGACAAAGAAGAAAAGAAGAAGAAGAAAAGATGATGATGATGAAGAAGAAGAAGACATTAGTAACAACTGTCCCTGCAGCCCAACACAAAGTCCAACAGAGTCCTTTCAGCAGAGCTGAGCAGCACAGACTCAGACCGCTGCAGCTTCTCATGACGGCAGCGTTGATGAGGTAGATTTTCTAAAGCGTGCAGTTAAAGTTTGTCTTGATTCTTGTTTTTCTGCTGTTTTTTAAATGGGTTTTGGTCGAGAACTACAATCAGTAATGAATCAGAGTAACACTGGTGTTAGCTGAGGAAAGCAGGACCTGAGACATACAATAAAATATGGTGAAACAGTGACAACTGCCCTCAGACAGGATGTGAACAGATATTCTGACAGCTACTTTCATTTGTTTTCTAAAAGAACATTCTGCTCTGTAAAAAACATCACAAAATAGTTACGTTATCTCCGGGCCAAACAGTTCACCAGCTCAGTGACTGATAGGTGATTAAAGTGTGGTTGGAACAGTGAATCAGAGTGGTCACGGTGACACTCACCGGTTCACTGTAACTGAGGAGGGAGCATGAGGGGCCCCAGGCTGAAGGGCCCCAGGCTGAGGCCCTGTCACTCTCCACTGCACCTCTGCTACACTGGCTCTCTCATTTTATGTAACTCTTCGTGCCACAGAGGGCTTCAGCTCTGATTTCTAAGCCTTCATGCAAATATGCAAAGCTGAGGCTGCATTCCACCATCATGCAGCAGATAACACACGGTGGTCAGAGTCCGGAGGCCGGCGGAGGACAGCAGCTGCAGGGTGACAGTCAGAGCACCGGGGCAGGTCGGGGTCCTGATTGAAAAAACCTTGTTTGTGTGATGATTGTTCAACAGGCTCGCAATGAGGCAAAAATCCATTCCACATGATGCATTCATTGTTTCCAGCCCAACACACAGCAGCAGGCCCCACAGCAGCCACCGCTCCTGTCCAGAGGCCCTCAGCACACACCGGAGCCTGCTGGCTCATGGAGGAGGCTCCTGCTCAGATACATATTGTGTATTTACGTGTGTGTGTATATATATATACATATATATATATATGTATATATATATACGTATATATATATATGTATATATATATATGTATATATATATATATATATATATATATATGTATATATATATATATATATATATATATATATATATATATATATATATATATATATATACATATATATATATATTCATGTATGTATGGTGTGACTGTACTCAGGCTTCCTGCTGAGGGATTACAAATGTAACTCTCTGCTGGGAGCTGTTAGCTGTTCACTCACTGCTCAGTCTCATATGAATGTTTATACATTAGAAATGAACTCTGACACACAGCTGTCACTCACTGCAGAGGAACAGGATTCGGATTTTCCATCAAATCTGAGTCAAGTTCTGCAGTCGGAGTCACCTTTCAACAGGTGACGAAGCAATAAAATCAGAGTGCAGTGAGAGGGAGAACGGATCGGCTGCACACCGTCACTAAGACAACCAAACACCTGAGGAGCCCGCAGCCCCCCCGCTGTGTGTCTGCGCTCACCTCGATCCATTTCTGCGCCTCCTGAAACGCGGAGTCTGCGGCCGCCCGGCCGCTCGCAGGGTGATGCTGCTGCTGATGAGACGCTCCTGTGTCTGAAACCGGACTCGCCATTGGCGAAGAGGCTCCTGAAGTCCTGAAGCCTGAACAGAAGTGACACTGTGTAAAAGCAGCTCGGTGCCGCGATATTCCTCCACAGCGAGTCGTGACGCGCGTCGGGCAGCCCGCTCTCCTCCGTCGGTTGTAGGTGTTGCAGCAGCACCGGCGAGGCAAACGAACCAGCTCCTGCTCTCCGGTGTCGCGGACACACAACCGGCGTCAAGTCAGCCAGAGACACCGGCCGGGCTTCCGGTATGACGCTTC
>NC_051056.1:31158271-31270771 GCF_904848185.1 Acanthopagrus latus
AAATAAAAGCACAGTGGAGGCGTATGGTGCACAGTGAGACTGTTGGAGCTGCGTTGTGTTCCGGTAACAAGGAGTGTTTTTATTTGACTATTCCAGATGTTTGTTTTGTTCAGATTTTAGTTTGATCACATTTTACATGTTATTTTAAACTCTTTTTTTTGCTAGTCTAATTATGTCCTTCTGTAGCATGTTCACTATTGTCTCCTCAGTATTGTGTATTGAGGGATTTGGTCAGCTGAGGTTGCACAGGAGGAGGACAGGTGCAGGACCATGATGCACCTGGGTGGGCCTGTGGTTACCTGAGCACGAGACTGCAGAGACTGCACTGTAGTTACAGCTTAATGTTACAGGGAGAAGGAAAGTGTGTACTTTAAAATGATTAACTGACTGAAAACCACAAAGTGACATCAGCTGCTACACCTTTGTCCCATGTAACAATGTTAAGAAGAGTATCTCCTGTAGACACTCATAACTGCTACACACGTTATGACACTTTTACATTACAATGGCTGAAACATACTGTTGTGAGTCACGAACATTTTAAAATTCATGTCTATTGCTCAAAATCAGCTAGCATCAGTGGTAGCCAAGCCAAACCCTGCAGTAAACTCCTCACATGTCAACCTGCCACTGATATGAAGTCATTTCCAGATTAAGATCATTTTTTCTATCAGTGCTAGATTTAAATGGCTGCGCAGTTTAAGGTGTTTCAGTTCCAATTATTAATGGTACAATTTTTAAAAACTCTTGAGTACACTAGCAAGAAAGGTAACCGCTAATTGTTCATTTGGTTATTTATTAGCTGAGTGAGCCTGGACAATATAGTTCATCACATTATGAAATAAGAAATAGTACAAACAACACATGTAGCTATGCTAATGCTTGTTTGACTGAACAAAACATTAATGTATAGCCTGAATGATTTAATCTTACAAACATGGTGACCTTTGGAATTCTGGCTATATTTGCATACATAAAAAAAAAAAAACATCACCTAATAATCTTACTGGTACTAGCTATGCTAACCAAACAGCATGAGTGTCTGTGAGTGATGTGAATTAAACATGTTGTGCCATTTATTTTACACAGCTTAATGTCCATTTTGTTTTTAGTCAGCCTGCAGTTTTCTTAAAGCACATGAGAACTGTCATCAGTGACTATCTGTCAGTGTAATTAGCCCACTGCCCATTAGCTCCCGCTCCTCCAGCTATTTGTCTAAGCTCTTACTTTGGTGGTACACTTGCCTTGTTTCCGGTGGTGATGTAGCTGTCCCTGACTCACTTGATGCAGCGGACAGACAGGATTGGCACACTGCAGTATGTATTCATCAATGGCCCAAAATACACAGAGCAGCGCTGCTCCGCTGGCAGCCAGTGAGGACAGCAGCACACCAGGGCCCCTGCACCACTGCCCCGTGTGTGTGGCCCTGTGTGGGCCCCTGCACCACTGCCCCGTGTGTGTGGCCCTGTGTGGGCCCCTGCACCACTGGACCCTGTGTGGGCCACTGCACCACTGGACCCTGTGTGGGCCACTGCACCACTGGACCCTGTGTGGGCCCCTGCACCACTGAATCCTGTGTGGGCCCCTGCACCACTGGACCCTGTGTGGGCCACTGCACCACTGGACCCTGTGTGGGCCCCTGCACCACTGAATCCTGTGTGGGCCCCTGCACCACTGGACCCTGTGTGGGCCACTGCACGACTGGCCCCTGTGTGGGCCTCTGCACCTCTGGCCCCTGTGTGGGCCCCTGTGTGTGCCGCTGCACCTCTGGCCCTTGTGTGAGGCCCCTGAGAGAGCAGAGTGCTCACTGATGTGGAGCAACAAGCTGCAGGAACAAAGGGCCAACTTTGACCTCCAGCCACTGATATGATGTCAGGCAGCTGACAAACTACACCTGAGAAAACGTCTTCATCTTTGTTACTTAAATACATTCTCACATCAGTTCCAGCAGGCCTGAACTTCATGTTGGATCAGAACAGTTCTACCAAAGCTTAATGAAACAACATAAACTGTGTTGTGACTTTTGAGTCTTTGCTATCTTGTCAACACTGACAGAAGCTCACTGGGATCCTGCAGCTGGCAACAAGACACGAGCAAGCTTGTACCTGAACAGCAGGAAGCTGCTGGTAATCTGAAGACTACATCTAAAATCTGACATCTCACTAGCATTCCACCTGTGAAGGCACTGAGTTGTTGTTGTGTTCTCCTGAAACTAGTTGAAAGATATGTCTTACAGGATTCTAAGATGAAGACATTTCAGATAACACATAATGAGTCAGCCATGATTTCAAAATGTTTTCACACGACGAAAAAGAACAAAATGTAGAAAATGTAGGTGTTAGTGGATGAAGCTGTGTCCTGAAGATCAGATGACACCACTGAGACTGGTCCAGGACCTGCACAGGCCTCATTGTACTCTTACAGCTTGCTGACCTCTAGTGGATTAATACAGCAGTGCTGAAACATGGAGGGAGGAGTGTGTGTGTGTGTGTGTGTGTGTGTGTGTGTGTGTGTGTGTGTGTGTGTGTGTGTGTGTGTGTGTGTGCGTGTGTGTGTGTGTGTGTATGCGTGCGTGTGCGTGCATGGGGTGCGTGGGGGGCGATTTGAAATCTGAACAGATGAGTCTCTTGAGACTTTGCAGAACACGGTGAGTGACTCTGCTGTCCTGATGTTGGTCAGGAGGCTCCAGAAGAGAAGTTTTCCATGTCTGAGACGAATGTGGACTCAGTGGATTCAGAGGAGTGACAGATACATCTGTGTCTGACAGGAGGCACTCCTGATCTGGACAGACAACAGGACGGATTGGTGAGTTTTACACCTTTACTGCTGCTGTCACTCTTATTTATCAGCACTTAATCATCGGCTGTGGCTCAGGGGTAGAGTCAGCGTCTTGTTATCAGAAGGTTGCTGGTTTGATTCCCCTGGTTTGCCTGCTGAAGTGTCCTTGGGCAAGTTACAGAACCCCAAACTGCTCCTGATGTGGTCAGCACCTGGCATGGCAGCCACCTCCATCAGTGTGTGAATGTATGTATGAATTAGTTTGGACTGAGGCGTATGTATGTAATCATTTCTGTCTCCATATATCGACTCAGTGTTGTTGAACCTATTTAAAAAGGTTTGTTTTCATTTAAAATTAGAACAAATTAAAAACCATCTGTTGTTAACCGGCTGTCATAAGTGTCTTCTGTCATTTCCTGGAGGCATTTCTTCCTCAGAACACAGGAGACATAGTTATGTTTGGTTTGAGTGTTTCTGCCATGACTGCAATTCAGCCGTCACCACAGTCTGGCACCGAAATGAGATTTGATAACATCGATGGCATTTGTTCCCCACTCCTCCTCATGTGCTGGATGTTTTGACAGCGGGATTTCCCCCGCAGACCGTCCTGCATGCATTAATTCAAATCATGTGCGTACCTTTTAGTAACAGCAACACAACTTTCCAGGAAGTTCTGTCAAAATGTCCTTATTAGCTGACCAAACTATTCAAAAACTCTCCTAACCAAGAAAGCAGCACTGTTGAAGTGACAGATTCAGAGGTGGATAAGCAAATGAAGCTGAGAAAGTTCAGTGAGGGCTATTCTTTGCATGCTACTGTCTTTAGTTTATTTTCAGGACCATCATGTTATTCACTCCTCTCACACACCATCATTCAGGAAACAAGACATCTAAGAAAACGGCCATCAGAACAGCATTTCAGACGACACATTTCACAGACAGGACATTTAACAACACAACAACACTTTCAGAAAACATGGCAGCTGTGTTTCCTATAACCCGTCTGTGCGTCTACAGAGCGATGTGATGCTTTCAGCTTCCTGTCTGATGCCAAGTCAAGCGGTGGAAATATATAGAGATATTGTTTTGTAGCTGGCCTTTAATTACATGTCCAAATATGTTCTGTCTTGTGGAATGTTGCATTTAATGTTTTCTGAAATATTGTTGTGCTTTGACCCTCTGGGCCAAGATACTTTTTTAGTACCAGTGATTGTAACAATTACGTATGACTTACTAACAAGCAAAAATTCTGAACGACATTAAAACACTGATACAAAATAACCATGAAACATTAAAGCATGTATTAATAATGCAACTTAAGGTCTGATACTTCAGATATGATCTCACATACAGATGATCAAACTTCAGTCGCTCTCTGTTTCTTACAGGTTGATGGATTTGTAGGAGCCCCACTTCAGTCCTTCTCCTCCTCCTACTTCCTATTTCCTTTGTGGAAGACCTTCCCATCAGGCTGCGTCACCCAACTCAGTTTGACGTTTCGACTCAGGCCGCGTTCCTTCAGTCTCTGGTTGAACTGTCAACACAAGCACATCTTTTCTTTTCTCCATTTGATTGAAATGTGTCTCTGCTCTCACAAGTTTGTAAGATTCAAAGATTAATGTTCACCTGTACACGTTCTTCACACAGTTTCTAGAAAAGAGACCTGCTGTTGTATTTTTAACATCAGAGGTGTGAGCTCGACAAATGAAATTCCATTCACCTACTTTTTTCATGAGTTGGTAAAGAGAAGCTCAGAGGCAAATATTTTCAAATATGTAGCCATATTCTACCAGAAGAATGAGAGAATACTGGCTCACTGAAAGCTTCAGCAGTATCTCCACCGAGCCCTGTGGAAGACTGCAGCCATGCATAATGAGTGCAAGGGCAGACAGGTACATAGGCAGACAGGTACATAGGCAGACAGGTACATAGGCAGACAGACAGACAGATACGTGGGCAGACTGATACGTAGGCAGGCTGGCAGATACATAGGTAAACAGACAGGTACATACGCAAACAGACAGGTATGTAGGCAGGCAAACAGGTACGTACGCAGACAGGTACATAGGCAGACAGACAGGTATGTTGGCAGACAGACAGGTACATAGGCAGACAGACAGGTATGTTGGCAGACAGACAGGTATGTAGGCAGACAGACAGGTATGTAGGCAGATGGACAGGTATGTAGGCAGACAGACAGGTATGTAGGCAGACAGACAGTTATGTAGGCAGACAGACAGGTACATAGGCAGACAGACAGGTCTGTAGGCAGACAGACAGGTATGTAGGCAGACAGACAGGTACATAGGCAGACAGACAGGTATGTTGGCAGACAGACAGGTATGTAGGCAGACAGACAGGTATGTAGGCAGATGGACAGGTATGTAGGCAGACAGACAGGTATGTAGGCAGATGGACAGGTATGTAGGCAGACAGACAGGTATGTAGGCAGACAGACAGTTATGTAGGCAGACAGACAGGTACATAGGCAGACAGACAGTTATGTAGGCAGACAGACAGGTACATAGGCAGACAGACAGGTCTGTAGGCAGACAGACAGGTATGTAGGCAGACAGACAGGTATGTAGGCAGACAGACAGGTATGTAGGCAGATGGACAGGTAGCCTGTCCACTTTTTTCATATGGGCCAAACTGAAAGACTGCAGCGACCACAGATGTTTGTTGGTCGGAGGCCGACACTTATTGCTTGCTGGGGGGATGTGAGAGATTGTCTTTATATATAACAAAACAAATAGTTCTTCAATAGCTCAGCTTGAAATGCCCCATTTCTTTTGTAATTCTCAAATATAATTACCTCCTCCAAGATTTTCTCCTTCTGCTGCTCCATGTCAACAGAGGAGTCCGTTTTCAGCACCACCCTCACTATCTGCTGCCAGGCTGTGATGATGAGGACAATTATGAAAAGGTTTCTGTAAATACTGAATATTGAACAGAGGCATTGCATTTTCTTCCTTCACCCCACATTACTCACAATGCAGTGCAGCCACTGAGTGCCATCAGATATCAGCTTCCTCTGCAGTTATGCTACTTAATCAAATGTGAAGCAGTACAAACCACAGACATACACATAGACCCGCCCATTGAGCACTGGACCTCACGTCGCCGCCATATTGGAGGAGGCAGATCCGCCCCGTTTCATCAGTTGGTAAAGAGAAGCTAAGAGGCAAATATTTTCAAATATGTAGCCATATCCTACCAGAAGAATGAGAGAATACTGGCTCACTGAAAGCTCCAGCAGTATCTCCACCGAGCCCTGTGGAAGACTGCAGCCATGCATAATGGAGGAAGCAGATCTGCCTCGTGAACTAAGACTAAAGTCAATGGAATTAACTTTATAAAGCTCCTTCTGCGAAGTGCTATAAGTTAAAGGAGAACTTCGGTTGATTTAAACATGCAGCTTCATTGCTCAAGCTACCCTTGACTTACCAGTGTCGAAGACGCGAACACATCTGGTCCAACCATTACAGGGCTCAGTGAACGGAGTGTTAGTATTGCCAGCTAACAGCATGGGGTCAGAACTTTACACTGTGTTTTAAGCTTCTTAACATGCTCCACATCTCACCCCAAAAGTTATGCGACATCAACAGACACCTTACAACACAGAACTGTAGGGTGTATGACTCAAAATGAATAAAAAAAGTGGTTAAAACAGGTTTGTTGACATCCGTGTCTTCCGGTAGCTAGTCAATCCGTCGTGCGTGCTCTTACTCCCTCACTGGCAGAGACGGAAATGTATTCCAACATTTTCGTTTTTCTGTTCATAATGTACATGTCCATGTTACAGCCTGTCATGAGCCATGAGCCTTACAATAGCCTGTTAAGCCTGTTAAGTGCACGCTCGATGGATGTACTAGTTCGGTCTAGCTACCGGAGGACACAGATGTCAACAAACCGGTATGTAGCTCCTTGCACAAACACACTGTTTTAACCACTTTCTTATTCATTCTGAGTCATACATGCTGCAGTGCTGTGTTGTAAGGTGTCTGCTGATGTTGCATAACTTTTGGGGTGAGATGTGGAGCATGTTAAGAAGCTTAAAACAGTGTAAAGTTCTGACCCCATGCTGTTAGCTGTCAATGCTAACTCTCCGTTCACGCAGCCCTGTAATGGTTGGACCAGATGTGTTTGCGTCTTTCGTACTGGCAAGTCAAGGGTA
Organism: Acanthopagrus latus; assembly: GCF_904848185.1. Classification (NCBI taxonomy): domain Eukaryota; kingdom Metazoa; phylum Chordata; class Actinopteri; order Spariformes; family Sparidae; genus Acanthopagrus; species Acanthopagrus latus. Next base: position 31,165,226 of record NC_051056.1, read on the forward strand.
GCTTGAGCAATGAAGCTGCATGTTTAAATCAACTGAAGTTCTCCTTTAATGTCTCTCAGTTACACATTCACACACGTACAGATATATTTAGGGAAACAGAGAGGAACCGAAAACAATGTCTGTAATGTACTCTGAGGATTATAAACGTTAACTAATCCTCATATATTCAGTATACAGGTCGGCACCAAACTATTTTATAATGTTTTTATGAGTGTTTACAGCTGCTAATATATGTAACGCTGGTACTGTGATGATACATGACAGATAAATATTCAATCTTTGTTATAATAACCACATCCTAACATGTAAATGTGACATCTGTCTACCATACTGTCAACTTGGTCAATCTAATTTAACTTTAAATATGGACAACTGACTGCATAATAAATTAATCAGTATCAGAAATACTTTATTGATAGCCAATGGGAAATTCAAGCATTACAGATGCTCCCATTCATTGTAAAGAATATGCAGAAAGATAGTACTACTACTACTACTACTAATAAAAAAACATATATGGTGCATATTTATAATAGTAGCCTGCTGCAACTGTTTTTTTTAACCTTGAAATGTTATTGTATACCAGATGTTATAATGTTCTGTCATGGAGTATATCTCTTGACTGCTGAAAAAAAAGAAAGCAGCTCACTGCTGTTGCAGGTTCTGATCTTGATTTGCAGACTTGATTTTTGTCGCATGATTGTTATTATTAGTACCTAGATCATCAAAAATCACTGTATTTATAAAAACAATGTTGGTGTTTTTTATTCACACATATGCCACATTTACATGTCAGGATGTGGTTATTATGGACAGATTAAATATTCAGCTGTCATTTATCATCACAGTACCAGCATTACATACATTAGCAGCTGTAAACACTAAAATAGTTTGGTGCCGATCTGTATACTGAACATATGAGGATTATAATCCTCAGAGAACGTTACCGATGATGTTTTTGGTCCCTCTCTGTTTCCCTGAATTTATCCATACATGTGTGAATGTGTAAATGAGAGACATTAACTTAAAGCACAGTACGTTGACTTGTATTAGTTCACGCGGAGCTGCCTACTCCAATACGGCGGCGATGTCAACGTATCGTAACAGCGGGCCAACCCGCTCAGTGAGGCTCTTTGTCATGTCATTGTCCGCAACCGCTTATCCCTTTCCATGGGGTCACGGGGTGTTGCTGCTGGAGCCAATCCCAGCCTTGTCTCAGGGCGAGGGCAGGGTACTCCCTGGACAAGTCGCCAGCTCATCACAGGCAATGTGGGGTTCAGTATCTCGACACTTCGACATGCAGCCCAGCCTTGCCCGGAGCAGGGATTTGAACTAGCGACCTTTTGATCACTAGTCGACCTGCTCTACCCACTGAGCTACAGCCCCACAAACACTCTTTACTGGGTGAAAATGGTGGACATACATACATACCCTTTAAGATATCTTTAGGGACTGGATCATATACTATATGGCCTATTGTGCATTTATTTTATTTCATAACTTCAACGAAACTGTATGACATAATAGTGTGATAATGTAAGAACATAAAGCGGTGCAGCTATTCCTGCTCCTGCTCCTCAGTGGAACGTGGTCAGCTGCCGTTAGTGATTCCCGTGTCTGTCTGTCTCTTGTGTGCTTTTGTCCTGTTCAGACTCCGTGATTGTATTATTGTTATCAACACGTGTTTGTGTGGTGAGACGATAAAGAGGTCAATACATTCTGTGATTAATGAATTGGACTTTGTTTCATTCAACAGTGAATCGTGAAATGTAAAAGTGCTCCAGTATACGTACTTTTCATGACAACAGCAATTGGTGCTGATTCAGTAGAAGTGAATTTCCTTGAGGACATTGTGACTTCATACACACAGCTGTAGGTGCCTCTGTGTTCAAAGTCAGCTTTGGGGAAGCTGAAGGAGGCTAAGCGGTTGACTGCTGGCTTGGTGTTGATGCGCGAGCCAGAGAAGATGAGATGGTAAACCCCTCCAGGATAATCGGCAGGACTGGAGCAGGTGATGACGAAGCTGGAACCCCTGGTGACTTCTGCATCTTGAGGACCAAAGACCAGCTGTTTGTTCGGAGACGTTAGGGAGCTGTTGGGCTGCTGCAGTGCCACTGAGCACAGAAGGGACGACAAGATGAAGCTCATGAAAACCTCCCCGACTCATTAATCAGTCAGAGCTGATTTTAAAACACCTTCTCAAACTATATAATCCTGAAAATCAATACACAAATCAAACAGTAGTTTTGAGAACCAAAGGTTGCTGATTAATTTCTTATCTTAAATAAAAACTTGTGTTAATGACATTGTTTTCATCCATCAAATAGCAGCCACACTAACTTTTAAAGGAAGTTCATAACTTACTGATTTAACCTGAAGCCATCTAGTTTTTTGATTTTTACATAATTCTTTTTAATTCCCTCACCAGCTGGATTCATGCAGCTTCTATGAATGCGCTGAACTTATTTTGTACTCTTAATCGCCTGCTTCCCTTTTAATCACAAGTGAAAGGGACACAACTCCAGGAAATGTTTGTCTTACCTGTAACTGAAAGTGTGACAGAGTCACTCACACTTGAATTGAAAACACTTGAATTGAAAGACTGACTCGAGATGTTCATCTGGTACTGACACTGGTACCATCCCTCTTTATCAAAGTCCACTTTATGGATATTGAAGATAGCAGAGTTGGTACTTGATGTCAGGGTGGTTCTGAATGAGCCTGAGGTTTTCTGCAGAATGAATGTTACTCCTGAAAGCTGCGTCGAGATCGAACAAGTGATGCTGACATTCTGACCCAAGGTGATGGGAGCAGCAGGATTCATAGAGATGGTGGGCTTTGGGAGGCTCACTGAAACAAACAACACAGTAAACAGATGTGTTTTCATATTGTTATGAATAAACAAAACATGCTTTTTTTTGCCCCCCAACATCAGCTAACCATTATAGAGACATGAATACTGTGTCAGTGTACTTTTGAAAGCTGACATTTCAGATGGTGATGTAAACTGTTCTGCCTCCAAGCATACATAAAACATTGAGTACTCAGACTGTCAGTCAGGCTGTTACTATTACTATTACTATTATTATCATTATTACTTCTAAAATGTAATGTTTATCAGATAAAGGATCAGAATCAGCGAAGGTAGTAGACCCAGACCAAACCATCTGACACCTACAGAGCACAAAGAAAAACTATTTCTGGACAGAACACCTGTAAACTCTTAACATATTTTCTTTGGTCAGTTGGTTGTGACAAACATTCTTGTAAGACACATTAGGCAAAGGTTATGATTCATTCAAACACTTTTCATCGCTTTCACAGTATAAAACATTTGATCAACTTCACTGCAATGAAAAAAATTGTGAAATGATGCTGCAGGGTGTGTTCACTATTAGCAGCGTCATATATCAGCAGCTCTAATACATCTAACAAGCCGCAGTGACACAGCTGCTAGAATAAAGACAAAAGGATCCATTTATGTAAAATACTGAATCCAAAAGTTCTCTCACCTGAACAGACCACACCAGCATCCTGACTGTGTTTACACTTGTGTGTCCCAAATCCACTGTTTGAACAGTGATATAAATAACTCTCTCCTCCTGAACAGCTCACATCATCGAGCCAGATCTGTCCAGTCCCTTGACCGAACACAGCCGACTGATGAGCCTGTACTGCTGTGCCACAGTTCAACTCTCTGCACACCACCTCAGCATCGTTTAGGTCCCATCCATCACCACAGACTGTTCCCCAGATGCCACTGTAGATGATTTCTACCCTTCCAGAGCACTGAGTAGACCCAGACCCAGCTAATCTGACACCTACAGAACACAAAGAAAACATATTTATGGACAGAACACCTGTAAACTGTTCATATATGTTCGTTCATTTCTTGGTCAGTTGGTCATGACATTAACATTCTTGTAAGACACATTTCGTGAAGGTTATGATTCGTTTACACACTTTTCATCACTGTGAAAGACAAGAAAATCTCACACAGGTGTATGACATCAGGTACACATGATTAGAACATTGTTTCTCAGCATTTTGAAGGAGCCTTGAACTATTTAAACCTCAGACATTTAGTTTGGTGTGCTCCTGACTGTTGAAATGAGAGTGATCTCTATGGTGAGATGGAACGAACTGTCTGAGGCCTTCAGAGAGAAGATTGTAGCAGCTTATGAGTCTGGTAAAGGGATTTAAAATGATCTCAAAGGAATTTGAAATCAGCCATTCCACGGTCCAGAAAACAGTCTGTGTGCAGGACATTCAAAACAACAGCCAACATGCCCAGGTCTGGCTGTCCAAGCAAGTTCACCCTGAGAGCAGAAGTCACCAAAAACCCTAAAATGTGCTCACGGGACTTACAGCTGGCTCTTGCTTCTGTAGATGTAAAAGTGCCTCTACAACCAGAAGGAGACTACACAAGTTTAATTTTCATGGGAGGAAACATTGCGCTCTAAGAAAAACATGAAGGCCAGACTGAAGTGGGCCTGAGAGAACGTAAACAAAGACCAGGATGTCTGGAATAATGTTTTTGAACAGATGAGTCTAAAAACAAGTCATTTGGACACCAGAACAGAATTCTGTGTTGAGGAGTGGGTCAAACTTTCCTCAGACTGATGTCAGACTGGTAGATGGATATAAGAAGCATCTCACTGAAGTTACTTCAACACCAGCTGTTAGGAAAGCAGGGGTCCTATCTTTGTCCTCAGAATACACATTCTTGTTGATATCTTTAGTTTAATGAGTAAAACAAGATTATTTGTTGTTTACCTGGTATTACATCACTTTCTTTTCCAGAGATAAATAAAAACAAGATTAGACATCGATATGTGAACATTTCTTAATGAAGAACTGAATATTTAATGGTGTCCTAATTTTTTCACATGACTGTATATTAGACTTATCACGGTATAGAACATTTGATCAACTTCACTGATGGTACAGTTTCATTCACAGTGTGTTAACAACATGTAACACTTGTTTTGTGCTCTTCAGTTGTGAAATGATGCTGCAGGGTGTGTTCACCAGCTCTATTAGCAGCGTCGTATCTGAACAGCTCTAATACATCTAACAAGCCGCAGTGACACAGCTGCTAGAATAAAGACAAAAGGATCCATTTATGTAAAATACTGAATCCAAAAGTTCTCTCACCTGAACAGATGACAGATGCATCCTGATGGTGTCCACAGTTGTGTGTCCCATATCCACTGTGTGAACACTGACTTAAACGACTCTCACTGCCTGAACAGTTCACATCATCAAGCCAGATCTGTCCAGTCGCTTGACCGTATGCAGTATAATTATAAACATGTGAGGCTGTACCACAGTTCACCTCTCTGCACACCACCTGAGCATCGTTTAGGTCCCATCCGTCACTACAGACTGTTCCCCAGGAGCCATTGTGATAGATTTCTACCCTTCCATAACACTGAGTAGACCCAGACCCAGCTAATCTGACACCTACGGAACACAAAGAAAACATATTTCTGGACAGAACACCTGTAAACTGTTCATATACGTAGTTTGTTCATTTTTTGGTAAGTTGGTCATGACAGAAATATTCTTGTAAGACACATTTGTCAAAGGTTATGTTTCATTTACACACCTTCACTTTCACAGACAAGATATATTAGACTTGTCACAATATAGAACATTTGATCAAATTCACTGATGGTACAGTTTCATGTAACACTTGTTTTGTGCTCTTCAGTTGTGAAATGATGCTGCAGGGTGTGTTCACCAGCTCTATTAGCAGCGTCGTATCTGAACAGCTCTAATACATCTAACAAGCTGCAGTGACACAGCTGCTAGAATAAAGACAAAAGGATCCATTTACGTAAAACAGTGAATCCAAAAGTTCTCTCACCTGAACAGACCACACCAGCATCCTGATGGTGTCCACAGTTGTGTGTCCCAAATCCACTGTTTGAACAGTGATATAAATAACTCTCTCTTCCTGAACAGCTCACATCATCGAGCCAGATCTGTCCAGTCCCTTGACCGAACACAGCCAACTGATGAGCCTGTACTGCTGTGCCACAGTTCAACTCTCTGCACACCACCTGAGCATCGTTTAGGTCCCATCCATCACCACAGACTGTTCCCCAGATGCCACTGTAGATGATTTCTACCCTTCCAGAGCACTGAGTAGACCCAGACCCAGCTAATCTGACACCTACAGAACACAAAGAAAACATATTTCTGGACGGAACACCTGTAAACTGTTCATATATGTTCGTTCATTTCTTGGTCAGTTGGTCATGACATTAACATTCTTGTAAGACACATTTTGTGAAGGTTATGATTCGTTTACACACTTTTCATCACTGTGAAAGACAAGAAAATCTCACACAGGTGTATTACATCAGGTACACATGATTAGAACATTGTTACTCAGCATTTTGAAGGAGGCTTGAACTATTTAAACCTCAGACATTTAGTTTGGTGTGCTCCTGACTGTTGAAATGAGAGTGATCTCTATGGTGAGATGGAACGAACTGTCTGAGGCCTTCAGAGAGAAGATTGTAGCAGCTTATGAGTCTGGTAAAGGGATTTAAAATGATCTCAAAGGAATTTGAAATCAGCCATTCCACGGTCCAGAAAACAGTCTGTGTGCAGGACATTCAAAACAACAGCCAACATGCCCAGGTCTGGCTGTCCAAGCAAGTTCACCCTGAGAGCAGAAGTCACCAAAAACCCTAAAATGTGCTCACGGGACTTACAGCTGGCTCTTGCTACTGTAGATGTAAAAGTGCCTCTACAACCAGAAGGAGACTACACAAGTTTAATTTTCATGGGAGGAAACATTGCACTCTAAGAAAAACATGAAGGCCAGACTGAAGTGGGCCTGAGAGAACGTAAACAAAGACCAGGATGTCTGGAATAATGTTCTTTGAACAGATGAGTCTAAAAACAAGTCATTTGGACACCAGAACAGAATTCTGTGTTGAGGAGTGGGTCAAACTTTCCTCAGACTGATGTCAGACTGGTAGATGGATATAAGAAGCATCTCACTGAAGTTACTTCAACACCAGCTGTTAGGAAAGCAGGGGTCCTATCTTTGTCCTCAGAATACACATTCTTGTTGATATCTTTAGTTTAATGAGTAAAACAAGATTATTTGTTGTTTACCTGGTATTACATCACTTTCTTTTCCAGAGATAAATAAAAACAAGATTAGACATCGATATGTGAACATTTCTTAATGAAGAACTGAATATTTAATGGTGTCCTAATTTTTTCACATGACTGTATATTAGACTTATCACGGTATAGAACATTTGATCAACTTCACTGATGATACAGTTTCATTCACAGTGTGTTAACAACATGTAACGTTGGGTTACAGGGTAACCTTGGTGCCCTGAGTATAGAGAATATCTCTCCATTACATATAGAATAGATGTCATGGGATTGCTGACATCCAGGCAGCTGATGTGACTCATCATTTAAGACACACCACGCCTATCGTGGCTTCCCCTGCACTGTCTATAAATAGAGCCAGCTGCGCAGAGTACGGTTGAGTATTCTCATTTGAACTGGTCCTGAGCAGCCTCAAAGTGGATAGATATTCTCTATACTCAGAGAACCAGGGTTACCATGTAACCCAACGTTCTCTTTCTTATGAGCATATCTCTCCATTACATATAGAATATATGTTATGGGACTCTGTAAGACACACCGTGAGGGTACCAAGGACACAGAGCAGGTGCCACTCCTTTAGCAACTCCCTCTAATGTTTTCGAATGAGACATCACCACCACCGGGTACACAAACATAAAATAAACACAGTGTGTACAAATCACCCAAGAACTATATACAATTATACACCCCACACAGAAAGGGGTCAGTGACACCCTGCAAGATGCAAGGGCTGGGTATGAGGAAGAGGTCACTCAGATGGCCAGCACCCTGCTAGACCACTGACAAAAACTCGGGACATCACCCTGGCCAGTCCAACCAGCACAGGGGCATTGAGAGTCTAAAATATATCTTGAAGTGGCCCTCACCACATGCTCAGCTAAGGAGGTGCTGGCAGCAACATTCAAACAATAAAACCGTGTAAACGTGGTCGGAGTCGACTCTGAGAGGAGGCGCCATGCCACAAGGCCCAGGAGGTCGACACGCCCCGCGTGGAGTGCGCTTTTACCCCCACTGGCACCGGTTCGCCTGTTTCCCCCGTGCTTGTTGGATATGCCCATGTGCACAGTTTGAGCGCAATCCTGCACAGACGTGGGGAGCCCATGCCTCCTTGTCTGATGACATATGCCTCCGCCGTGGTACTGTTGGTCCGAGGACACCACAGCGTCCGCTGGTGCCCCTTCCTTTGTGGAGACCTCCCCAACCTTCGAGGGAATCGTCCACAGATATCACCCGCCGATGCAGGACTGGACCCAGCCTGCTGCCTCTAGAGATGTTTCCCAGCACCTTCCACCATCTGAGAGCCATACACAATCTCCTAGTGACCAGCACCATAGCCAGTAGGTCTCTCTGTTGACACAGGCCCAGAATGAAGAGACACCTCTGCACTGGCTACATGTGTGGAAGGGCTAGCGGAACCACCTGCACAGCAGCAGCCATGAGGCCCAAGAGGCGGAGACACAGCCTCCAAGTGACTCTGGTCCCAAAACAAAAGTGCGCGAGGCAATCGCTGAGGGAGTCCTGTCTGTCCTGTGTCAATCTCACCAATCCCGTCCTGGCATCCAGCCACATACCAAGGAACTAGGTGGTCTGAGCTGGTTGCAGACAGCACTTTTTGTCGTTGATACACAATCCCAGGTCCCGGATGTGTGACAACAACATTTTTACGTGACAACGACACTGCTGCTCTGTCTGAGCGCATATCAGCCAGTCGTCCAGGTAATTCATTATCCTGAGGACCTCCCGCCGCAGAGGCCCCAAGACTGCGTCTATACACCTGGTGAAGGTGCGGAGCCAGTGAGATGCCAAAGGGGAGGACACAGAATTCGAAGGTTTTGCCATCGAAGGCAAACCTGAGAAATCTCCTGTGACCCTCCAAGATTGGTTTTTGGAAATATGCGTCCTTGAGGTTGACTGTTGCAACTCAGTCGTCTACAAGGACAGCCTTTTTCACTTGTGGCACAGTCAACATTTTGCCCCTCAGGGACCGGAGGTCCAGAATTGGCCGGAGTGTCCCATCGGGTTTTGGAACAAGAAAGTAAGGGGAGTAAAACCCTGCCTGCCTGTCTTCCTGCCACACCTCCCTGATGGCCTCTTTGGCCAGAAGAGTCGATACTTCTGAGCACAGGACCTCTCTCTGCTGGTGATCTGCAACAATGGAGAAAGCAGGCACTGTAGTCACAGGAGGGGTGCTCAGAAACTGAAGATGATACCCTTCGATCAATGTCGAAACAATACAGGGGTCCGCCCCTAGGGCCTCCCATGAAGCCTGAGACCCCTGAGGGGGGAGGCAGGCTGGGAGAGATGTAGCATCAGGATCGGGATTTTGGGCCCTGAGGTGCCTCACCACCACGGCCCTTGTTCCCCTTTCCACCACGCCGTGCAGCATCCAGCCTTACCCTCAGGTCAGGCAGAGGCTGGCTGAACTGCTGCTGCCTCAAAGCGTTTGACATCTCTCGGGCTGCGCGACAGGCCTCTTGTGCCTGCTGGATCATTGCTGTCGCGTCTGGCCCAAACATAGCCATCGGCTCCACTGGCAGCCTGAGCAGACATGCCTTGTCTTCAGGCTGCAACTGGGACTATGAAAGCCACAGGTTTCGACGTGCCTGCCAGAGCCCTGACAAGGCCTTGCCTGCTGCCACCCCTTGCTCCCTCATGAGTTTAGGGAGAAGTGAGGAGACCTCCCGTAGTTCACCTACCAGCAGCCCCCCACCCTCTTCTGACAATTGCTGGACAAAATGTCTCTGATACAGAGATGATATGGCTGCCGTGTTGGCTAGTTTTGTCTGAACTGCCATAGCACTATGCATTCTCCCCAGCAAGCTATCCATTGCACTGCAGTTCTTGCTTTGGCTTTTTCCTTTCCCGAGAACTGATTTGGAGGGAGCCACCAGAGCTGCCAAAGCCTTGTCCATAGAGGGTGGTAGCCCGCAGCCAATCCTCTCTGGAGCATGCACTGCAGTCATGGCCCGACAAAGCCCAGACCAATGACCAACTGATGGTGGTGTCTTAAACTGCTTCCTGACCACATCCTCAAAATCTGAGAGGAGGGGCACCAGGAACTGCGGCGGAGGTTGAAAACCCCCATCTTGTCATCAAAGCGCGATGGGGCAGGTCCTTGGTCACCCTCAAGGCAGCCGCGGCCCTGCTGATAAGGCCCTGCAGACGAGGTGACAGCTTCTTGTCAAAGTCCTCCTCCCCTTCCCGTTGATCTACGGTAAGGACATCGATCTCCTCATCCGAGAGATGCAGGGAGAGACTGTCATCCTCGTCCCTGTCCACATCTATCGGGGGCAGGGGGGATGGAGACCCATTACAGCTGCTACATGTGAGGGCCCATCTCTGATTGGGCGGGGTTCAGTCACAGACCACACCCCCCCGCTGAGCAAACAGTAATGGGGGTGTGTGCAGCATCCGTGCCAGCCCTTGCTCCCACTGTAGCGGCCGCCACCCTGGACCGCTTGGTAGGCTGCGGACCCCTACAGTAGGGGTGCCTGTTTTAAACAACCTGTAACGTGCCTCTCTTTGCTTTGCTGTCATGCAGAAACAACTCATACATGCAGCAAGCTCTTCCCTTGCTGCCTGTGCATGGTCCTCCCCCAAACAGAAAACACAAACATCATGTGAGTCGTCTATAGGGATTTTCCTCCCACAGCCCAAGCACATTGGGCCCTCCCGGCTTGCCATAGCAATGATATGATCGTCACGTGACCCGGAAGCGTGCCCAGTGTTTTGATAGCAACGGCTAATGTCTTTAATGACCTCGCCTTGCCGATATGTGAATGAATGGAGGGGGAGAGACAGCAGACAGCAGCTGTGCGTTGCTCTCGTATTCAAACCCTTTGTTTTTTTACATGCTTAGTGTAATGCGAAAGCAACCCGGGGGGGGGGCACGACTTGTCGCTTCTCCGGACCAGCTGTACCGCACGCAGTACCCTCTCCCGATGGAAAAACTTTAATCGCACAAAGTGGAACGAAGGGAATATGATGAGAGAGGACGCTGGCTGCACCCGCGACTATGTCACATCTTCAGACCACCTATACCGCAGTTGCTACTCTCAACTCCCTCTGCAAAAGAAAAGAGAGAGCAAGACAGCGACTTGCAACCCTGAGAGGAGCCTAACATAAGACCAGCACTCGACCCGAAAGGTACCGGACCACACACAGATCCACCATTCAAACTCCCCACTCTTCTTTCTTTTTCTTTTCTTTTTCTCTCACGTCGCCTGATCTGCCGTAGTGAAAATCAGAAGATCAACCGTACTCTGCGCAGCTGGGTCTATTTATAGACGCCGCAGGGGAAGCCACAATAGGTGTGGTGTGTTTTAAATGCTGATTCACGTCAGCTGCCAGGATGTCAGCAATCCCATAACATATATTCTATATGTAATGGAGAGATATTCTCATAAGAAAGAAAACACTTGTTTTGTGCTCTTCAGTTGTGAAATGATGCTGCAGGGTGTGTTCACCAGCTCTATTAGCAGCGTCGTATCTTAACAGCTCTAATACATCTAACAAGCTGCAGTGACACAGCTGCTAGAATAAAGACAAAAGGATCCATTTATGTAAAATACTGAATCTAAAAGTTCTCTCACCTGAACAGAAGACAGATGCATCCTGATGGTGTCGACAGTTGTGTGTCCCATATCCACTGTGTGAACACTGACTTAGACGACTCTCACTGCCTGAACAGTTCACATCATCAAGCCAGATTTGTCCAGTCGCTTGACCGTATGCAGCATAATTATAAACATGTGAGGCTGTACCACAGTTCACCTCTCTGCACACCACCTGAGCATCGTTTAGGTCCCATCCGTCACTACAGACTGTTCCCCAGGAGCCATTGTGATAGATTTCTACCCTTCCATAGCAGAAAGTGGACCCGTGCCCAGACCCAGCTAATCTGACACCTATGGAACACAAAGAAAACATATTTCTGGACAGAACACCTGTAAACTGTTCATATACGTTGTTTGTTCATTTTTTGGTCAGTTGGTCATGACAGAAATATTCTTGTAAGACACATTTGTCAAAGGTTATGTTTCATTTACACACCTTCACTTTCACAGACAAGATATATTAGACTTGTCACAATATAGAACATTTGATCAAATTCACTGACGGTACAGTTTCATGTAACACTTGTTTTGTGCTCTTCAGTTGTGAAATGATGCTGCAGGGTGTGTTCACCAGCTCTATTAGCAGCGTCGTATCTGAACAGCTCTAATACATCTAACAAGCTGCAGTGACACAGCTGCTAGAATAAAGACAAAAGGATCCATTTATGTAAAATACTGAATCCAAAAGTTCTCTCACCTGAACAGACCACACCAGCATCCTGATGGTGTCCACAGTTGTGTGTCCCATATCCACTGTGTGAACACTGACTTAGACGACTCTCACTGCCTGAACAGCTCACATCATCAAGCCAGATCTGTCCAGTCCCTTGACCGAACACAGCCGACTGATGAGCCTGTACTGCTGTGCCACAGTTCAACTCTCTGCACACCACCTGAGCATCGTATAGGTCCCATCCATCACCACAGACTGTTCCCCAGATGCCACTGTAGATGATTTCTACCCTTCCAGAGCACTGAGTAGACCCAGACCCAGCTAATCTGACACCTACAGAACACAAAGAAAACATATTTCTGGACGGAACACCTGTAAACTGTTCATAATTGTTTGTTCATTTCTTGGTCAGTTAATTATGACAGAAACACTCTTGTAAGACACATTTGTTAAAGGTTATGATTCATTTACACACTTTTCATCACTTTCACAGACAAGAAATATTGCAGTTGTCACAGTATAGAACACTTGATCAAATTCACTGATGGTACAGTTTCATTCATAGTGTGTTAACAACATGTAACACTTGTTTTGTGCTCTTCAGTTGTGAAATGATGCTGCAGGGTGTGTTCACCAGCTCTATTAGCAGCGTCGTATCTCAGCAGCTCTAATACATCTAACAAGCCGCAGTGACACAGCTGCTAGAATAAAGACAAAAGGATCCATTTATGTAAAATACTGAAACCAAAAGTTCTCTCACCTGAACAGACCACACCAGCATCCTGATGGTGTCCACAATTGTGTGTCCCATATCCACTGTGTGAACACTGACTTAGACGACTCTCACTGCCTGAACAGCTCACATCATCGAGCCAGATCTGTCCAGTCCCTTGACCGAACACAGCCGACTGATGAGCCTGTACTGCTGTGCCACAGTTCAACTCTCTGCACACCACCTGAGCATCGTTTAGGTCCCATCCATCACCACAGACTGTTCCCCAGATGCCACTGTAGATGATTTCTACCCTTCCAGAGCACTGAGTAGACCCAGACCCAGCTAATCTGACACCTACAGAACACAAAGAAAACATATTTCTGGACAGAACACCTGTAAACTGTTCATATATGTTCGTTCATTTCTTGGTCAGTTGGTCATGACAGAAACATTCTTGTAAGACACATTTCGTGAAGGTTATGATTCGTTTACACACTTTTCATCACTGTGAACGACAAGAAAATCTCACACAGGTGTATTACATCAGGTACACATGATTAGAACATTGTTACTCAGCATTTTGAAGGAGGCTTGAACTATTTAAACCTCAGACATTTAGTTTGGTGTGCTCCTGACTGTTGAAATGAGAGTGATCTCTATGGTGAGATGGAACGAACTGTCTGAGGCCTTCAGAGAGAAGATTGTAGCAGCTTATGAGTCTGGTAAAGGGATTTAAAATGATCTCAAAGGAATTTGAAATCAGCCATTCCACGGTCCAGAAAACAGTCTGTGTGCAGGACATTCAAAACAACAGCCAACATGCCCAGGTCTGGCTGTCCAAGCAAGTTCACCCTGAGAGCAGAAGTCACCAAAAACCCTAAAATGTGCTCACGGGACTTACAGCTGGCTCTTGCTACTGTAGATGTAAAAGTGCCTCTACAACCAGAAGGAGACTACACAAGTTTAATTTTCATGGGAGGAAACATTGCGCTCTAAGAAAAACATGAAGGCCAGACTGAAGTGGGCCTGAGAGAACGTAAACAAAGACCAGGATGTCTGGAATAATGTTTTTGAACAGATGAGTCTAAAAACAAGTCATTTGGACACCAGAACAGAATTCTGTGTTGAGGAGTGGGTCAAACTTTCCTCAGACTGATGTCAGACTGGTAGATGGATATAAGAAGCATCTCACTGAAGTTACTTCAACACCAGCTGTTAGGAAAGCAGGGGTCCTATCTTTGTCCTCAGAATACACATTCTTGTTGATATCTTTAGTTTAATGAGTAAAACAAGATTATTTGTTGTTTACCTGGTATTACATCACCTTCTTTTCCAGAGATAAATAAAAACAAGATTAGACATCGATATGTGAACATTTCTTAATGAAGAACTGAATATTTAATGGTGTCCTAATTTTTTCACATGACTGTATATTAGACTTATCACGGTATAGAACATTTGATCAACTTCACTGATGGTACAGTTTCATTCACAGTGTGTTAACAACATGTAACGTTGGGTTACAGGGTAACCTTGGTGCCCTGAGTATAGAGAATATCTCTCCATTACATATAGAATAGATGTCATGGGATTGCTGACATCCTGGCAGCTGATGTGACTCATCATTTAAGACACACCACGCCTATCGTGGCTTCCCCTGCACTGTCTATAAATAGAGCCAGCTGCGCAGAGTACGGTTGAGTATTCTCATTTGAACTGGTCCTGAGCAGCCTCAAAGTGGATAGATATTCTCTATACTCAGAGAACCAGGGTTACCATGTAACCCAACGTTCTCTTTCTTATGAGAATATCTCTCCATTACATATAGAATACATGTTATGGGACTCTGTAAGACACACCGTGAGGGTACCAAGGACACAGAGCAGGTGCCATTCCTTTAGCAACTCCCTCTAATGTTTTCGAATGAGACATCACCACCACCGGGTACACAAACATAAAATAAACACAGTGTGTACAAATCACCCAAGAACTATATACAATTATACACCCCACACAGAAAGGGGTCAGTGACACCCTGCAAGATGCAAGGGCTGGGTATGAGGAAGAGGTCACTCAGATGGCCAGCACCCTGCTAGACCACTGACAAAAACTCAGGACATCACCCTGGCCAGTCCAACCAGCACAGGGGCATTGAGAGTCTAAAATATATCTTGAAGTGGCCCTCACCACATGCTCAGCTAAGGAGGTGCTGGCAGCAACATTCAAACAATAAAACCGTGTAAACGTGGTCGGAGTCGACCACGTAGCGGCCACACATACCTCTGAGAGAAGGCGCCATGCCACAAGGCCCAGGAGGTCGACACGCCCCGCGTGGAGTGCGCTTTTACCCCCACTGGCACCGGTTCGCCTGTTTCTCTGTATGCCTGTTGGATATGCCCATGTGCACAGTTTGAGCGCAATCCTGCACAGACGTGGGGAGCCCATGCCTCCTTGTCTGATGACATATGCCTCTGCCGTGGTACTGTCGGTCCTTACAAGGACATGGCGGCCCTGCAGCCTTGGAAGAAAATGCCAAAGGGCCAGGTGGATTGCCCTTAGCTCCAAAACATTGATATGCTGGCCCTGCCCGAGGACACCACAGCGTCCGCTGGTGCCCCTTCCTTTGTGGAGACCTCCCCAACCTTCAAGGGAATCGTCCACAGATATCATCCGCCGATGCAGGACTGGACCCAGCCTGCTGCCTCTAGAGATGTTTCCCAGCACCTTCCACCATCTGAGAGCCATACACAATCTCCTAGTGACCAGCACCATAGCCAGTAGGTCTCTCTGTTGACACAGGCCCAGAATGAAGAGACACCTCTGCACTGGCTACATGTGTGGAAGGGCTAGCGGAACCACCTGCACAGCAGCAGCCATGAGGCCCAAGAGGCGGAGACACAGCCTCCAAGTGACTCTAGTCCCCAAACAAAAGTGCGCGAGGCAATCGCTGAGGGAGTCCTGTCTGTCCTGTGTCAATCTCACCAATCCCGTCCTGGCATCCAGCCACATACCAAGGAACTAGGTGGTCTGAGCAGGTTGCAGACGGCACTTTTTGTCGTTGATACACAATCCCAGGTCCCGGATGTGTGACAACAACATTTTTACGTGACAACGACACTGCTGCTCTGTCTGAGCGCATATCAACCAGTCGTCCAGGTAATTTATTATCCTGAGGACCTCCCGCCGCAGAGGCCCCAAGACTGCGTCTATACACCTGGTGAAGGTGCGGGGAGCCAGTGAGACACCAAAGGGGAGGACACAGAATTCGAAGGTTTTGCCATTGAAGGCAAACCTGAGAGATCTCCTGTGACCCTCCCAGATTGGTATTTGGAAATATGCGTCCTTGAGGTCGACTGTTGCAACTCAGTCGTCTACAAGGACAGACCCTGAGGTCCAGAATTGGCCGGAGTGTCCCATCTGGTTTTGGAACAAGAAAGTAACGGGAGTAAAACCCTGCCTGCCTGTCTTCCTGCCACACCTCCCTGATGGCCTCTTTGGCCAGAAGAGTGGATACTTCTGAGCACAGGACCTCTCTGTGCTGGTGATCTGCAACAATGGAGAAAGCAGGCACTGTAGTCACAGGAGGGGTGCTCAGAAACTGAAGATGATACCCTTCGATCAATGTCGAAACAATACAGAGGTCCGCCCCTAGGGCCTCCCATGAAGCCTGAGACCCCTGTGGGGGGAGGCAGGCTGGGAGAGATGTAGCATCAGGATCGGGATTCTGGGCCCTGGGCTGCTTCACCACCAAGGCTCTTGTTCCCCTTTCCACCACGCCGTGCAGCATCCAGCCTTACCCTCAGGTCAGGCAGAGGCTGGCTGAACTGCTGCTGCCTCAAAGCGTTTAACATCTCTCGGGCTGCGCGACAGGCCTCTTGTGCCTGCTGGATCATTGCTGTCGCGTCTGGCCCAAACATAGCCATCGGCTCCACTGGCAGCCTGAGCAGACATGCCTTGTCTTCAGGCTGCAACTGGGACTATGAAAGCCACAGGTTTCGACGTGCCTGCCAGAGCCCTGACAAGGCCTTGCCTGCTGCCACCCCTTGCTCCCTCATGAGTTTAGGGAGAAGTGAGGAGACCTCCTGTAGTTCACCTACCAGCAGCCCCCCACCCTCTTCTGACAATTGCTGGACAAAATGTCTCTCCATGCCTGCGACTTGTCGCTTCTCCGGACCAGCTGTACCGCACGCAGTACCCTCTCCTGATGGAAAAACTTTAATTGCACAAAGTGGAAGGAAGGGAATATGATGAGAGAGGACGCTGGCTGCACCCGCGACTATGTCGCATCTTCAGACCACCTATACCGCAGTCGCTACTCTCAACTCCCTCTGCAGGAGAAAATAGAGAGCAAGACAGCAACTTGCAACCCTGAGAGGAGCCTAACCTAAGACCAGCACTCGACCCGAAAGGTACCGGATCACACCCAGATCCACCATTCAAACTCCCCACTCTTCTTTCTTTTTCTTTTCTTTTTCTCTCACGTCGTCTGATCTGCCGTAGTGAAAATCAGAAGATCAACCGTACTCTGCGCAGCTGGGTCTATTTATAGACGCCGCAGGGGAAGCCACAATAGGTGTGGTGTGTTTTAAATGCTGATTCACGTCAGCTGCCAGGATGTCAGCAATCCCATAACATATATTCTATATGTAATGGAGAGATATTCTCATAAGAAAGAAAACACTTGTTTTGTGCTCTTAAGTTGTGAAATGATGCTGCAGGGTGTGTTCACCAGCTCTATTAGCAGCGTCGTATCTGAACAGCTCTAATACATCTAACAAGCCGCAGTGACACAGCTGCTAGAATAAAGACAAAAGGATCCATTTATGTAAAATACTGAATCTAAAAGTTCCCTCACCTGAACAGATGACAGATGCATCCTGATGGTGTCCACAGTTGTGTGTCCCATATCCACTGTGTGAACACTGACTTAAACGACTCTCACTGCCTGAACAGTTCACATCATCAAGCCAGATCTGTCCAGTCGCTTGACCGTATGCAGTATAATTATAAACATGTGAGGCTGTACCACAGTTCACCTCTCTGCACACCACCTGAGCATCGTTTAGGTCCCATCCGTCACTACAGACTGTTCCCCAGGAGCCATTGTGATAGATTTCTATCCTTCCATAGCACTGAGTAGACCCAGACCCAGCTAATCTGACACCTGCAGAACACAAAGAAAACATATTTCTGGACAGAACACCTGTAAACTGTTCATATACGTAGTTTGTTCATTTTTTGGTAAGTTGGTCATGACAGAAATATTCTTGTAAGACACATTTGTCAAAGGTTATGTTTCATTTACACACCTTCACTTTCACAGACAAGATATATTAGACTTGTCACAATATAGAACATTTGATCAAATTCACTGATGGTACAGTTTCATGTAACACTTGTTTTGTGCTCTTCAGTTGTTAAATGATGCTGCAGGGTGTGTTCACCAGCTCTATTAGCAGCGTCGTATCTGAACAGCTCTAATACATCTAACAAGCTGCAGTGACACAGCTGCTAGAATAAAGACAAAAGGATCCATTTATGTAAAATACTGAATCCAAAAGTTCTCTCACCTGAACAGACCACACCAGCATCCTGATGGTGTCCACAGTTGTGTGTCCCATATCCACTGTGTGAACACTGACTTAGACGACTCTCACTGCCTGAACAGCTCACATCATCGAGCCAGATCTGTCCAGTCCCTTGACCGAACACAGCCGACTGATGAGCCTGTACTGCTGTGCCACAGTTCAACTCTCTGCACACCACCTGAGCATCGTATAGGTCCCATCCATCACCACAGACTGTTCCCCAGATGCCACTGTAGATGATTTCTACCCTTCCAGAGCACTGAGTAGACCCAGACCCAGCTAATCTGACACCTACAGAACACAAAGAAAACATATTTCTGGACGGAACACCTGTAAACTGTTCATATATGTTCGTTCATTTCTTGGTCAGTTAATTATGACAGAAACACTCTTGTAAGACACATTTGTTAAAGGTTATGATTCATTTACACACTTTTCATCACTTTCACAGACAAGAAATATTGCAGTTGTCACAGTATAGAACACTTGATCAAATTCACTGATGGTACAGTTTCATTCATAGTGTGTTAACAACATGTAACACTTGTTTTGTGCTCTTCAGTTGTGAAATGATGCTGCAGGGTGTGTTCACCAGCTCTATTAGCAGCGTCGTATCTGAACAGCTCTAATACATCTAACAAGCCGCAGTGACACAGCTGCTAGAATAAAGACAAAAGGATCCATTTACGTAAAACAGTGAATCCAAAAGTTCTCTCACCTGAACAGACCACACCAGCATCCTGATGGTGTCCACAGTTGTGTGTCCCAAATCCACTGTTTGAACAGTGATATAAATAACTCTCTCCTCCTGAACAGCTCACATCATCGAGCCAGATCTGTCCAGTCCCTTGACCGAACACAGCCAACTGATGAGCCTGTACTGCTGTGCCACAGTTCAACTCTCTGCACACCACCTGAGCATCGTTTAGGTCCCATCCATCACCACAGACTGTTCCCCAGATGCCACTGTAGATGATTTCTACCCTTCCAGAGCACTGAGTAGACCCAGACACAGCTAATCTGACACCTACAGAACACAAAGAAAACATATTGCTGGACGGAACACCTGTAAACTGTTCATATATGTTCGTTCATTTCTTGGTCAGTTGGTCATGACATTAACATTCTTGTAAGACACATTTTGTGAAGGTTATGATTCGTTTACACACTTTTCATCACTGTGAACGACAAGAAAATCTCACACAGGTGTATTACATCAGGTACACATGATTAGAACATTGTTACTCAGCATTTTGAAGGAAGCTTGAACTATTTAAACCTCAGACATTTAGTTTGGTGTGCTCCTGACTGTTGAAATGAGAGTGATCTCTATGGTGAGATGGAACGAACTGTCTGAGGCCTTCAGAGAGAAGATTGTAGCAGCTTATGAGTCTGGTAAAGGGATTTAAAATGATCTCAAAGGAATTTGAAATCAGCCATTCCACAATCCAGAAAACAGTCTGTGTGCAGGACATTCAAAACAACAGCCAACATGCCCAGGTCTGGCTGTCCAAGCAAGTTCACCCTGAGAGCAGAAGTCACCAAAAACCCTAAAATGTGCTCACGGGACTTACAGCTGGCTCTTGCTACTGTAGATGTAAAAGTGCCTCTACAACCAGAAGGAGACTACACAAGTTTAATTTTCATGGGAGGAAACATTGCACTCTAAGAAAAACATGAAGGCCAGACTGAAGTGGGCCTGAGAGAACGTAAACAAAGACCAGGATGTCTGGAATAATGTTCTTTGAACAGATGAGTCTAAAAACAAGTCATTTGGACACCAGAACAGAATTCTGTGTTGAGGAGTGGGTCAAACTTTCCTCAGACTGATGTCAGACTGGTAGATGGATATAAGAAGCATCTCACTGAAGTTACTTCAACACCAGCTGTTAGGAAAGCAGGGGTCCTATCTTTGTCCTCAGAATACACATTCTTGTTGATATCTTTAGTTTAATGAGTAAAACAAGATTATTTGTTGTTTACCTGGTATTACATCACTTTCTTTTCCAGAGATAAATAAAAACAAGATTAGACATCGATATGTGAACATTTCTTAATGAAGAACTGAATATTTAATGGTGTCCTAATTTTTTCACATGACTGTATATTAGACTTATCACGGTATAGAACATTTGATCAACTTCACTGATGGTACAGTTTCATTCACAGTGTGTTAACAACATGTAACACTTGTTTTGTGCTCTTCAGTTGTGAAATGATGCTGCAGGGTGTGTTCACCAGCTCTATTAGCAGCGTCGTATCTGAACAGCTCTAATACATCTAACAAGCCGCAGTGACACAGCTGCTAGAATAAAGACAAAAGGATCCATTTATGTAAAATACTGAATCCAAAAGTTCTCTCACCGGAACAGATGACAGATGCATCCTGATGGTGTCCACAGTTGTGTGTCCCATATCCACTGTGTGAACACTGACTTAAACGACTCTCACTGCCTGAACAGTTCACATCATCAAGCCAGATCTGTCCAGTCCCTTGACCGAACACAGCCGACTGATGAGCCTGTACTGCTGTGCCACAGTTCACCTCTCTGCACACCACCTGAGCATCGTTTAGGTCCCATCCATCACCACAGACTGTTCCCCAGATGCCACTGTAGATGATTTCTACCCTTCCAGAGCACTGAGTAGACCCAGACCCAGCTAATCTGACACCTACAGAACACAAAGAAAACATATTTCTGGACGGAACACCTGTAAACTGTTCATATATGTTCGTTCATTTCTTGGTCAGTTAATTATGACAGAAACACTCTTGTAAGACACATTTGTTAAAGGTTATGATTCATTTACACACTTTTCATCACTTTCACAGACAAGATATATTGCAGTTGTCACAGTATAGAACACTTGATCAAATTCACTGATGGTACAGTTTCATTCATAGTGTGTTAACAACATGTAACACTTGTTTTGTGCTCTTCAGTTGTGAAATGATGCTGCAGGGTGTGTTCACCAGCTCTATTAGCAGCGTCGTGTCTCAGCAGCTCTAATACATCTAACAAGCTGCAGTGACACAGCTGCTAGAATAAAGACAAAAGGATCCATTTACGTAAAACAGTGAATCCAAAAGTTCTCTCACCTGAACAGACCACACCAGCATCCTGATGGTGTCCACAGTTGTGTGTCCCAAATCCACTGTTTGAACAGTGATATAAATAACTCTCTCCTCCTGAACAGCTCACATCATCGAGCCAGATCTGTCCAGTACCTTGACCGAACACAGCCAACTGATGAGCCTGTACTGCTGTGCCACAGTTCAACTCTCTGCACACCACCTGAGCATCGTTTAGGTCCCATCCATCACCACAGACTGTTCCCCAGATGCCACTGTAGATGATTTCTACCCTTCCAGAGCACTGAGTAGACCCAGTTAATCTGACAGAGAAGCCTATCAGGTCAGGACAGAGCACACAATCGTTCAGTATTTACACAAAATGTAAACTAAAAGGATCTTAGACGTCACACAAGAGACTGACCTGCAGCAGGTGAGCTTGAGATCAAGAGGAGAGAGACTACAGAGGAACACAGTAACATCAGTCATTACATTCAGAAAACTTAACGTGCAGAAATAAAAGTTGCACTTGTTTCTGATTGAGATGCAAGTCTACACAATCTGAGTCTTTACAGACTCCCTTTTCTACACAATTAAATTTGGTAGTTGTTCTCAGATTTAAATTTTTGATTCCTGTCTTACCAAGAGTCAAACAACGAAGGTGTCCCTGTTGTACACTCCCCATGGCTGACACAGAGGATGCCCTGTATCACTTGTCAGTGACAGTACAGGAGGCAGGAGATCCCTTTATACTGGCTGTCCTTCCTGGAACACTTCCTCTTTTTCTTTCTAGTGTTTTTTTTTCCTTCATGTGAAACTACAGTAGAGAATTATGATAATGCTATTATCTATCTATCTATCACTAAGTACCTCTACAGAATGAAAATTTAGGTAGAACAACCCTTTAAAACACAGGCAGGCAGACAGACAGTGGCAAGTACAGATTCCAAGGGCACCAGCTTTCCACCACATTCAGTTGTATTCAGTAAATCCAGATGTGTCACTTCCCTGAGGTGAAACCAGGTGTCCTGCTTAAATCTTTGGAAATATTTGTGTTACGGGACTTTTAAATGGATCAACACTTCGATCAGTGCAGTCATTTAAAATAATCCATGAGTCAGCCCCATCAGCTTCTAACACAGGTGATCTCAGCATGTTTGAGCAGTATAAGAAACAACATTAATGTGCTGTAACGTTAGGAGCCCCCAGGATGAGATGACACCAGTCAAGACTTCTGCAGGACTGCAGACTCAGACGCTCATGGGTGTTCTTACATCTTTGCTGACCTCGTGTGGAACAATGCAGCAGTACTGAAACATGGTGGGAGGAGCCTCGCAGGCCGTGTGTGTGTGTGTGTGTGTGTGTGTGTGTGTGTGTGTGTGTGTGTGTGTGTGTGTGTGTATTTTGTACAGAGGGTGTGCACCCTCACCACTCCTCTCGTCTGTTCCTTGGACTGCTACTTCCTGGACACCAGAAACAGTCAGTAAGCTGCAGCCCATGATCGCAGTGTCTATGAGAAATCCTGTCGTGTTTCCAGTGAGGCAGCTGTTTCCATCTTGCTGCTCAGCTTCTGGGTTTAGAGGACTGACATCTGTGTCTGACAGGAGGCACTCCGGATCTGGACGGGCTGCAGGACGGACGTAAGTATTCAACCTTTACTGCTGATGTGATTCTTATTCATTAGCAGTTGATCATTTCTGCCTCAATATTGTTAAAATGTAGTTTGACAAAAAGGCACTACACACTCTTCATGTTGAACTAAGCCATTAATCACATATTGATTTATTATTGCAGGAAGTTGAACATTGAGCCGTTTGTCATTTATTCCAAGATGCAGCATGGCATTTCAATCAAACACATCAGCTCTAAAGATTAATAAGACTGAAATCTTGCATTCTTTTGCAACACATAACTGTAGAAATATTGAGGGACTGTATGAGTGTGCAGACTGACCTTCAGACATCATGGTGAACACTGTGGATGTGCAGTCACAATGACACAAGGCGCTCCACTTCATTTCAGCTTCATTGTAGACACAGGTTGATGGACGATGGAAACTGGCACCACTGCAGTTGGTTTCTGTACAAGCAGAAAACAGGTGAAATGCATTACCACACTTCACAGTAACCTAAATACATAGGAACAAATATCTGGATGTGTTAACATTATACACATTCAGTCTCACTCAACTTAAATAGCTAAAACAACAGACTGCCCACATCAATCAACAACTCACATTCTCGCTCAGACAAACCAGGGATTGGCTCACACCTGAACTCAAGTCTCTACATACAGGTGTTAATCAAGCCAGGTTCCTCCTACAACCTGCTGTTTGCACCAGTAGCTTTACCATATTATTGTATGTCAGCCTTAATCTTTTATTTTCTTTTTTTGAAGAAAAGAGTGAACAGGACACGTTAATTACACTGTACATTTGAGTTTTTTAAGCAAAACAAACAAAAAACAATGGACACGAAGACAAAAACAAAACAAAACAAAACAAAACCCAAGAAAAACAGTGAGTCTGTGTGGTGGTGAGCCAGGGGGAGTTCCAGTACTACTGATGCTTTTACCTGAAATCTGCTCTATATGGGTTGATAAAGTCAATCCATCCTTTCCAGTATTTATCAAATATGTCTGTCTTGAGTCCCAAAGAAACTGTTGAAAAATGTCATGAATCACATTAAACCAGTCAGCTAATGTGAGTGAACCTTGACTTTTTTTGGTGATGGCTTTTTTTTACTGGAGACCGCCATTATTCTGATCATGTGCGCCTTGGAGAAGCCAAGAATCTGTTGTGGCATCATACCTAAGTACAAGACCCGGAAGCAAAATTCAAACCTAAAGTGAAACTTGCGCCAAAATGCAACCTAGGCTGTATTTGTGAATGTATATGAATCAAACCTTTGTCTAAAAGTATGATTATGACAAAAGAGGCAATATTGAGATTTACCATAGTTTTGTTTTCAGGTCAAGCTGATTTTCAGTGTTGTTACACTAGCATCAAAATGCTATTTTTAAAAAACAACAGGGTTACAACGAGAAGGCTCGACACAACATGAAACTCTGCTTGTAGTATCACCAGCATCTCTGCACATGAGCACACAGAGTTTACTAAAAAGAAGGTGTTTGAACAACTCACGTTAGCAGCTCTATCTCTGCTGCGCCGCCGTCATGGCAGACAAAAAGAGTCGATCCCCGAGTGCAACCTAACAGGAAGGAGAGTAATAGTGGACCGCTCCTCAAGCCTTCCTGTTAGGTTGGAAGCAAGCAAAATATATATTTTTACTGAGGAAACTGACAAACAAAATAGTAAAGCACAGTGACTTGAATGAGTAACTTTAATCTGATTACTGGTTTTGAAGTATTAACATGTTAGATCACTTGTTACTGGAAAAAAGTGGTCAGATTAGAGAACACAGAGTAACGCGTTACCAAGTAACACCTTGTTACTGACATCACTGTCGGGAACCCAACATCCACTATTTGCTGGTCCGAGGAGGGCGAAGGATCCAGGGTCCAACTTCTCAACAAAAGAATCACAGAGGGTGAGTTTCTCTTAGCAACTTCACAAACACCATGGACCCTGATGTTGTCCCCCAGGAGCCCCTCCTGGTCTGTTAGCTTCATTTCCAAGCGGGTCTTCATCTTTAGTAGCTCCAGCAGTGTGTCTTTGTACTCTGTCCTCCGCCTCAGCAATTCTGTCCTCAGCCTCATCAATCCTGATATTTGTCCTATTATATCTTCCTTTATTTCCCTCAGTTTCTCACAGTTCTCTAGGCAGAAATCTCTCAGTTCTTGAGGAATCACATCCAAGTTTGCCATGTTTTCCTCCACTGACCGACTCTCTGTGGTTAGCTGGCACAAGCTAGCTCTGCTCTCGTCTACTGGAGATTTGTCTCTGTCTGGAGTCTTTGCCGGGGATTGACTTCTTCTGTTGTCTCTTATGCATATGATGAGAAGGTCCTACCTGCAGAACCATAGCGCCCTGAAGGCCCCGCAGCTGCAGTTCTAGATGCAGCCATTTTAGACATACGCATGCATGGAAACCCGCGCAACACTTAACCACCAGCGACAGGACTTATTGCTGAACTCCATCAAGGCAGTCTGTAACAGTTTGGGTCCATATTTCTTGGTTGAGGTAGTTTGTACTGCCACACTCGCACTAGGGTTTCCACAGTGCTTGATGTTTATTACTAACATAAACATTAACTTTCTATGCCCAGTTGTACGGCTACTTTTTTATCATACATTAACAAAAATATAAAAATAGGCATCCGTCCGTGGCATGTGCGCCACGATGCTCTCTCGTATCCAGGCAACACAGTACACAGTCTTAGAGGTTCGGGTTGCGTCCAAAGTTCGTTTAGTATGTTTGAAACCTTAGTATGAACCCAATAGTACATGAGGTGCATACTATTTCCAGTAAATATTAAAGTATGCTAGAACTGGACACTACGCCGGCATGAATAGCCCACAATGCAATGCAGCAGTGACGACAACAAAAACACAACAGACACCGGTGGACAGTGACACCATGGTAACCCGTGCCAACCTCACCTCTACCGGCTCCTCTACAATAATATAACGTTGATATAATGCGGTCCAATACAGCAACATCACTTAAAGAGTTCGCCAGCGGTTCACATTTATTATTCTGTGGCTTCTTATTGGCTGCCTAACAAGGATTTAGGGCTAACCCTAACCCTCGACCAAGGATTTTCTTGGTCGACCAGTGGTCGTCATTTAGAGCGATTAGTCGAGTAACCAGCGCATATACAGGGTTCTCACCAGACGGTGGAACAACGGCGCTGCGCCGCTGTATTGCTAGCTCAGCGCCACTATACTCATTTTCAGTGTTAGCTGTTAGCAGGTGGGCAGGAAGCTAGGCTACTTACATGTTTAAGGTGTTACACCATGTTCGTCATGGAGGAGTGATACGCGAAGTTTTTCTTGCAAAGTTTGCATGTCACCCTCTTGGGGTCATCCTTCTACTTTTCAAAATGATCCCATGTTTTAGACGTCTTTCCCGACATGGTTGGCTATCAATCGTTAACTGTCTAACCGAGATGTGGAAGGGCCTGTTATTCACTCAAAAGTATGCTGAATTATAGTACACATATTGGCCATGTAGTGTACAGTATGGAATTTCGGACGCAACCTCAGTTTCAACTCGCGCATGCGTATTTCTGAAACGGTGCGTATAGAACTCGCGCATGTGTTTGTCTAAAACTGCCGAGGCTCTCCGGCGCTGCAGTGCTCTGATATTGCATGTGATAAGCCCCTACTATAACTTTTTTTTTTTACACTTGAAACAAATTATGGTGGAGCTGTTAAGTTAGGCTGCTGCCTGCACAGGCCCGTCGCCAGACGTCAGTCTTAAGGGGGACATATGAAATGCATGGGAGGGCACAATTATTATTAGCCTACAGTAACTATACTTTTAATATTCCTATACTCTATTGACGCAGCACGTAATCATCGCGTTAAACATAACCAACAGCAGTATGACCAGGTATAGCCTTCAACATCAGTCCTCATAATTAAAGCAATACAGTACATAGAAGAAATGTTATGAATATCCATAAAACACTTGACTATACAACATATTAGATGTAACACCAGAAGCATCTCTTAAATATTGCATTTTAAAGCAGTCAGCAGAGGGATATGCATTGCCCCTACACACGCGCGCGCGCATACACACGCACGGAGACTGTGAACCTACCGGTACTTTCAGTGGAGGCATCACTGTCCTCTCTCCAGTCCCTCCTGTCACGACAGCGGGAGGCGGCGTTTCTCCGAGCTGAACCTCCTCATCAGCGTGTCTTTCCACTCGGACTCGGGGTGTCAGTCATTTTCTTCACCAGGAACTCATGAGCCACAGTATATTCTGATTCAACCACATCAATTCCAGCTAATACCAGGAGAGGGGTTACCTTTGATGGGTCCAAGAAATTATCCCGGCCTCTGCGTTCAAAGCAGCCAGTGCACCAATGAGCTCACTACTGCGCTCTCCAAAACGCACATCCAACTCCCCTCGCACGGCATCGATAACACTGTAAAATGATCTCTTGAACTCAGTGTTTTCGTCGATGTCACTTTGTGGCTGACCAACTGTTTCCTCAACTAAAAATCCGCAGAGGTTCTTGTTAATCGTGTTAAGGTTCTTGTCACTGGCACAGCCTCGGTGGCCGTGGCTGGAGGAACGCAGAGATCCCACAGAACTCGTTTTCTGTGCGCAGTGTCTTCACACAGTCAGAGGCGCTGTTCACAAGTGTCACCGCACTGAACAAGTCCATATCTTCGGCTTGTAGCGGACTGTTAGGCGGCTCGAAAAGTGACAACAGTTTCAAAACACGGTGCGCAATGAAAAGAAAACAGCGCTGTGTAATGGCACGAAGCAGCCCTGTAACCTCGACACGGACCTCCAGTCCAAGGCCTCGTGTGTTTTCCACCTCGGTCAGTAATGTGGAAATGTCATGAAGACTCTTCACCACAACTTTAACGGTTGCCAGGTGGCCAGTCCATCTCTGAGACATTTCAGGATCTTGCCTTTGTACAGAGTAGACACGGTTGGCTTCCTGATGAAGTCGTACAGCATGTTGCATACTCCAGAAAAATCCTTGACAGCTGCTTGACTGGACATGGCATGAATCACAACCAGATGAAGCTGGTGATTAAAGCAGGCGGTGAATTTGTGGTGTGTTACGATCCAGCTTGTTTTGGAGCAATTTCTGTGCACCACCATGCCTGCCAGACATGAGTGATGCGCCAACATAAACCTGACTCAGGATTTTGTCCGTGCTGAGTCATCAATGATGACACCTGTCAGAGCCTCTGCATCACCTTTCTCAGATGTGGCCATTACCAAGAGGTGCTCACACACACACACCATAGTTTAACAAAACGCTCAACCACAGATACATTTTCTTGGCCTATGGACATGTAGACATACCTCATTTCATAGACACTGAAGACAACACAGACTGCAGCTGAAATAATGTTTGAACTAAACAATCAGTAACTGTTTGTTTCCTGACTCGTTGTCGAATCATTGTCAGTGTTACACTCTGTGTGAGGTAAATGTAGGAGTGTATTTACTGGAGAGACAACTGAGTGTTGAACTCTTGATCCATTGCAGTGCTGGTCGGTGGCTGGATTTATCACTTGCTGTAGTATTTGATATTAAGTAAAATATGCAAGTCTACCTTTTATTTACTTTAAAATGTTTATTGAGAAGAAGGAAATCAGGAGTACTGTATCAGTGGGGGTGCCAGAGGTCAGTATTGCATTCAAACATAGAGGGTTTTTTTCAACACATACATTTAATCAGTGATTCAGCCTACAGCAAGTGTCAGATTTGGGATTTGATAAGAAACAGAACTGAAAAGTGGAACACCCTCTCAGTCACAAACTGTTCATTTCTTCTTTCCTGTCATCCACAGATTTCTGAGGCTTCCTGTCTTCTTCACAGATTTTGAAATGTGGCTCATGGTTTTTTCTGTCCCGCTGCTTCCTGCCATCGTGATGGTATCCAGCCGCTGTCGTGTCAGAGTTGCCGCGCTGTGCCATCGAGCTCTGACCTGGGCACTGAGGCTGGTGCGAGGAACAGCGTGTGTGAGGAGCACTCACGCCTTCGTGTTCTCCAGATGCACCCATGGCAAAGCTGACAGCGTCCTGGAGACCTTTGACCTTTATGCTGACACACACCCCTCCCTCCACATCAGTCCACACACTGGTCAGTATGCATACATTCGTTTATGTACCAGGTGCATTAAAGGGGCACTGTGTACTTTGAGGAAAAACTAAAACTCAGAATTTTAATATTTATAATATTAATGAGGTAATAATACAACCTTAGAAATATTGATTTTCTCTATAAGTGAATAAACAAGCTGTTCTCAGAGGACAAAAAGGTCACATGTCACATGTTAGTCAAACAGGATGAAATGGTGTTGTCCTTTAAGTTTGTCAGTTTGCTTATTCAGTTTCTTCAGTCATGGATAAATATCAATCGTTGTGTTACGACCCAGCTCGTTAGGAGAAAGGGAAGCAACATAAAACCAGGTGTACTTGGTAAATGAAAGTTATCTTATTCACCAGAAGCAGGATTGTACACACAACACAAACAACAGAGGCAAAGGACCGAGGGCCTGTGAGTGCTGTGACCAAAACCTCACGCCACAAGAACAGTTTCTTCCCGTCTACTGTCAGCCTTATCAACAAGGCCTGAATCCCCCCTGACACTCCTCACACTCCACCTCTACCACTGACTCTACTGTCACACTGACAGCACCATAACTCTATGCGTTACATTAACGCTCAGCTTGAACTACCTATTCATTTGCGCATTTTCATTTGCACATTATTTCTTGTAATTGTTCACTGCCAGCTGGTCTGCTCCTTTTACCCAAAAAACAGATTGTGTATATATATTTATATTGTCATGTCATGTCATTGTCCGTAACCGCTTATCCCTTTCCATGGGGTCACGGGGTGTTGCTGCTGGAGCCAATCCCAGCCTTGTCTCAGGGCGAGGGCAGGGTACAAGTCGCCAGCTCATCGCAGGGCCCTCACTAATGAGCAATGTGGGGTTCAGTATCTTGCTCAAAGACACTTCGACATGCAGCTCAGCCTTGCCCTGAGCTGGGATTTGAACTAGCGACCTTTCGATCACTAGTCGACCTGCTCTACCCGCTGAGCTACAGCCGCCCCTATATATTTATATCATATAGTTATATTTTCTACTTTTTAAAATAGTTTAAATTGTTAAATTGTGATATTTTCTATTTTTTAAAATAGTTTATATTATTAATTTGTTATATTTTCACTTAATAGTCATTTGATGCATGCACCAACATCACCACAACAAATTCCTCATATGTGTAAAATCGTACTTGGCAATAAAGCTTTTCTGATTCTGATTCTGATTCTGAAATCAACAACCAAAAGATGACTCATATAACCAAGCTGCTGTTGCACCTAACAGACAACAAAATAAAAATAAAACCTCCCTGTCTACTTCCTTACTTACCCCGAACCAGAAACAGTCAAAAACTGCTGCTGTGTGTGATCAGTACTGTTTAAACTACACCTGGCCCAGTCTGCAGACAATTAACAACTGTCTCATTCACAATCAAGCATGGGCGAGGCTAGCCCATTTTTAGGGGTGCTCCAGCACCCCTAAAACTTGGAGTAAGAAATGATGTTATTCTAAAATTTGTGTTCGTCTTTGACAAGGTTAAATTATGTCCAAAGCATACTCTGTAGTTGGTGGTTTAAAATGTATATGTGAAGGACGAAAATGAAAACACCCCCGCTTAGCAAATGGTATCATCCTTTTCTCACGCGCTACTTCTCCTCTGTACCTGCACTGCTCCGCAGCCCAACCGTCGCAACCGCGACAACATGATTATTGTAGGTTCAATATCGCGGGCAAATGGCAAATTTAAGTTGCACACAGTGAAGCACTACACCCAAAGTTATCTTGAAATCTATTAGTATCATCATTACTCGCTGAATCACTGGAGACCGATTTAGGGACCGTCATTAAATTACTTTGCATAAATATATTAATATAAAATAATTGCAGTATCTTCCATGTCATGTAACCCAGTGACTCCAAACCAGCAGCAGATTGTATTAGCAAACTTGACGAATGAGACACAGCTCTCTCTACTGTACTTTAGTGCTTCCTCTATTTTATATGAATATTAATATGCAGAAATTATGATAAGAAAATGATGGTAAAAAAGTTCTTTAATGCTCAAGAGGTTGACATATTTTCAAGCAGCAATGTCAGCTTCTAC
Source organism: Acanthopagrus latus (assembly GCF_904848185.1). Lineage (NCBI taxonomy): Eukaryota > Metazoa > Chordata > Actinopteri > Spariformes > Sparidae > Acanthopagrus > Acanthopagrus latus. The sequence continues at coordinate 31,196,852 of NC_051056.1, forward strand.
ACTATTTTGTCTCATGTCTTAGATTCTGATTCTTAAATTCTGAAAATGATTTTTTTCCCTTATAAATCTCACCAGTAGTCACCATTTAAAGGGTTATTTTTCAAAATGTTCACCCCGGACCCCGCTAGTGTTGCTGGGTTAGCAACTCAGATCCACTGCTACAAAACAATCTTTCTCAAAAATGTTTTCATTCTATTTTGCCCTTTGCCAATCATACCTATGGAAAAGTGTTAAGCTAAAGTAAAAAAGAAAAAAAAATGGGTTTTGAAGTTAGCTGAACCAATGTTAAAATGATAGTTATTTTTCAATAAACATATTTTTTGTTTTTGTGAGAAAAAAGGGTGGATGGTGGCAGTTGGACTCATTGGGTGCTCAGCACCCCTAAAGCTGTGACCCTAGAATCACCCCTGCAATCAAGTCAAAGTCGGGACAGTTTTGAGAGACACGGTGTTGTGCTGCTCAATTGAAATCACAGCTGCCATGACTTTTATAAAAGCATCTTACATTACATATCTATTAGCGTCCCATCATATTAACATAGTAAGTCACTAATCATTTGTTCACCCGGACTTTATTCTGTCCACAGGTGCTTTCATCAGAAGAAGTGTTTGAAGTCCAGTCCACAGTGTGAAATAATAATCAGTCACACATCTGTAAAGATATGACAAGTCATCATTCGTAATATTTATTATGTATTCATGGAACACAGCACCAGTTTGTGAGTGAAAACTGTTCTGGTTCCAAGCCGATGAAGATCAACAGCACCCTGTCCCTGTCTTCTGTCCCAGCTGAGGCAGTGGATGAGGTGATGAGGCGAGTGCGACCCTCCCGGGTGTTGGAGCTGGGGATGCACTGCGGCTACACATCAGTCCGCCTCCTGCGTCTGCTGCCCCCTGCTGGCACACTGGTCACAGTGGAGATAGACCCGCACACAGCAGAGCTTGGGGAGGAGATCATATTGGTTGCTGGCTTCAAACACTCCCAGGTACACTCAGGTGCACCCAGGTACACCCAGGTACACTCAGGTGCACTCAGGTACACCCAGGTGCACTCAGGTGCACCCAGGTACACCCAGGTACACTCAGGTGCACCCAGGTGAAAAACCTATCGCTCTTTAAAGGAACATTTCTCTGAAGGGTTTTAATCCATCTTCTGTGCTCCTCTGATTCTTTGCAGTTCCAGGTGCTGACATCTAGTTCAGCTGAGGCCATCCCATCATTGTGTCCTGTTCTTGAGCCTGACCAAGGGACCAGTGAGGGGTTCAGTCTGGTGCTGATGGACCATGACCCCCAGCGGTACCTTCCAGACCTACTGGCTTTACAGAGAAAGAAGCTCCTCAACCCGTCTGGCTGCTCTGTCCTCCTGATCTACAGGAACCGAAGAGCTGAAGGTCTCAGAGAAATCCTGGACCACATCAGAGCGAGACCTGACTACTACGCCATCAAGTCAGAGCTTCAGTTTATGACAGAGATCTTCTACCAAAAGGAAGAGAGGCGATGGTAAAATCACGCGATGTGACTGTGTGCTTTTAGTCTCTGTGGACTATATAAACATATAGTGTTAAATACTTAATATTGTCTGTATTTGGAGAGTAGAAATATTTTCTAAAATGTTTGTCATGTCATGTTTTTTCATGGCTGTGGCCTCTCTCAGCAGAGGACACAGAGACACACTGACCAGATGCAGAGCACATCTGTCACCACTTGATGGCGCTCTCTGCTTTTTAAAGCACAGAAGTTAAGGCATCTCACTGCTTCGACAGCACAAGCTTACATGTCACTCCTGCAGCTCAGCGCAGCTCAATAAAAACTTTTAGATTTCTTTTCTTTTTCTGTGACAGAAAACTTAACCTTTGAATCTCTGATTGAAATTCACATCTGTGTCCTGAGTTATTCATGACAGCTACATGATCCACAGCCGTCCTGTTTTCATGCTCACGCCCTCTTGTGCATGTTGTGATATTTACTGTCAAATGCCACTGTCAGTGTTCACAATTGAAAAATAAAGCATTGTATGAGAAACTGCTCCCAGTCATCAACACTGTTGCCCTAACAGGTTGTTAACATCTAAGATTCAGTGTCCCAGCAGGCACCGCCTCATGAATGCAGAGAATCAAAACTGTTTTATGGGCCAAACTCAGATGGAGTTTTCCAAATTTGCCTCTAATGGCACTGCTGAGGCTTTGGAAGCAGCTGGAAAGCCATTACATGCTTTAGAGACAATTTACTGCAGAATTTAAATAAATAATATCTGTGCAAACGCACAATTTTAATTAAATGCAATATTTCCAGGAGCCTCGGGGTGGGTCGAGACTCTAGACAACTGTTACACAACAGCGTGATGAATGTAGTAATAAGTAAAATTATACTAACTTAGAGAGCTTTAACTGCAGTGGAAGGGAGTGGAGGGGAAGTGGCGTCAACCTTCAGCTACTATAAATTAGACATGGAGGTGAGGTGGTCAGGGATGAGAACTTTGTACATGCATCCAGTCTGACGGTTCACTGTGACAGTCTCCACACAGCAAAACGGGTAATGGAGCTGGCAGAATGTGACGAGCTGCATGAATACTTTATAATCTCATACAGGGATCATTAGCTGCACTGCAGGGGAAGTGGCAATTGCATTTTCTGAACACAGGAAACAACACAGACTACAGAAAGTCGACTGCAGGCATCTGGGTTATTATCTGCTCCCCAACTGGTTCTTCTGCAGGAGCACAAACAACCAACGGATCAGAACCCAAAGTCTCACAATCACAGTCAAAATATGACTTCTTTAATTCCAAATTAAGATATTTGGAAAAAAGTGAATACCCACTTGGAAGAAGTGATTGTCTGCATCTGAATATTATTATCGCTAATTAGCAATCTGGAACTCTTCACTTTGAAAATAACAACATCCTGGGTGGCTGTAATCATTGGAGACGATAAAAAGGGTTTCTGCAGTTTGTGTTCTGAATGAAAGAAGTCGTGTCATGATGAAGATTCAAGTCTTTGGATTCAGTTTTTGTTTGATGTCTTTGTAAAAGTTTACAAGTTTCTGAGCCGAGATAGTTTACTTTCTGTTTATTAAAGAAAAAGGTGGTAAGGTATAAATGACAATGGAACTAGTTTGCTGTCGACTTGTGGTGCTCGAAGCAACAACAGACACATCTGAAACCTTCTACATTTTTAATTCTCAACAGCAAAGTCTCAAACCTCATGTGAGTAGTTTCATGTAGGAAGTGTGCTCATGGATGAGAGCTGAGCTATCTAAGCTATCTAAGCTAACTAAGCTAACTAAGCTAACGTTACAGGTTGTTACAGGAGATAGAATGTAACTAAGTACATTCGTTGATGAGGGACCAATAAATCTTATTTCTTCCAACCTGTCACAATGTTTCTCATGTTGGTGTTTTCATATCTGGCTGTTATTTGTCTTCAACTGTAATCTACTAAATATTAGAGACTTTTTCATACGAGCATGCTTTTCAGAAACAGTGTTAGAATCACAAAACTTTTATCCACCATGTCCCCAAATAGCCAGTGTGTGATGTCATTACACAAGATAGAGCAACTGTGATGACTGCTCATTAGCTTCCACCATCTCAATCCACCAAACTCTCCACAACGAGCCTGGACGAGGTCAATTACTCAACTGTCAGATGTGATTTAACATTTCCTTGCTCTGCTTTCAGAGCACCACCAGTCGACACAATGATGTACAAGCAAATGTAAACACCATGCTCTGTGACCACCCCGACCCTCGCCCCCTTCCTCCCTGTTCCCCTAAAAATTCCTAAATTAATGGCTTCAATTTCCGGGTTCCTCCTTCGTCAGGCTGTGAACCGTTCTCTGTGTGATGGAGGCTGGAGAGCTGATGTAAACACAGCTTTCAATTATAAATCAGTCTAAAGAGCTGTGCTCCATTGCCCGCTGGCTGTTGTAACACAGGCCCGGCCCTCGCAGCCAAACACCCCACGTCACACTGCTGGGAACTTATGGCCAGCTATTCACTGAGATAAGTTCACACCAGAGGCAGAAACATCTTCAGCGTTGTGAGTGTCAAAGTTATGTAGAGCATGTTGTGCTCATCCTTTGTTGTGTTGGCTGCTTCTTCAACTTCAGCTACACGATCAGAATGGATCTATAAGACACAACAGATGTCGGATAGTTCAGGCAGCTTAACTGTACTGATGACAAGAAGTGAGACATCTGTCTCGCATGTTATTTTCATGCAGGATGCAGAACCATTTCTACTGCTGAGTCAGCACTCTTGTGTGCTGAAACCTGAATGACATCATACGTTGTTGCTGCAGCCTTCAAACTGATGCACTCTCTGATCAACACTCCTGTCAGCAGGACTCTATTGTATTGTTTCTACCTCATCTCTTGTATTCTTATTAGCTTATTCACATGACCATGTTTTCATCTGGCACCACTATGGTGAAGATTTCGTTAAGCTCAGACAAAATGACTTGGTTCTGGTCTGGAAGCGAGCTCAGGGAACAATCATGTGACTCATCTCTGGAAAGGAAAAAGCTGGTTCAGTGACTTCTGTCTGGATCAGGAGTCACCAAACTTTTTCCCCTTCAAGGGACAGAAGTTCCACTTAATGGTGAACCATGGGCCAAAAGCAAACACCTGTTGGGTTGTAATGTTAAGACCCAAAATGGATTTATTGATCGAAGTATCACGCTGCCTGCCAACCTTAGATTACAAAAAAATGATAAATAGAACCTTACAAACTCCGGCATAAAAAGCAATTTGTATCAGTGGACCAAATCCAAGCCTTTGACTGGAGCTCTGTGTTGTTCTCTGTGTACCGACTGTAGCTGATTTAAGGGTTGGACACAATCATAGTCAAACTAACTGTCACCTGTTGGAAGGCAGTGAGGTGTGAACATCAGCAGGGGTCCGGCTCAGAGGACAGTACACAGGCAGTTACCTGAGCAGTCATTTTATTCAACTTTGATTAAACAAATCTTCTATCAGTTATGAAAATTAGCTGGTTGCGTAAATCATTTCCTTTTTACATCAGTCTGTCTGGTAGCATCACAGACACTTGTTAACAGCAAAGTCATGTTATAATTCATGCCATGTTTCTTCTGAGGCTCCGCTCTGAGTCTGGGCGACCACTGTTCATGTTAGACACCAGAAGTCAGCGAAGGTCCGGCATGCTGTCGCTGACACTTAATGGTCATGTACGTTGTTCAGAAGTCACTAATCGACATGTTCAGTTGTTTATGTGTGATACTGATCCACAGGTAACCCACATACTTATCTATGTGCATATCTTTCCAATGATGGCTACAGAGGGGAGCATCCATGACTTTTTAATGAATAAAATACATCATTTAATTTGATACTGCATGTACTTAAGCTCTGAGTCTCATTCCCAACTCGTCACAAACTAAATCTTTAAAGGGATATTCCAGTGTAAATTTGATCCATGGTCTAACACACCTTGACACCGAGTACGACCCCCCTCGAAAGTTTGCGGACCGCTAGCTTACATAGTTTTAGCATCCTCAGAAACGACCGCACAACAACAATACACTGCAGCAAATGGATCCAAGAATAAATCGCCATCAAAAAGCCAAACTTCAGCAACATTAGAAACAGGGTCCCAGCACATATTTCGAGGCATCAGACATTTGATATCCTTGCCGGCTTAGTCGGAAAAGATGAACAAAACTCACCTCTCCAGCTGCAGGCTCGTTGTGGAGAAGCCCTGTGAGTCGATTACCGAGTGCAGTAGAGTGAAGCTCAGTGAATATCATTACTGCGGGACTCTACTGCACTCGGTAATCGACTCGCAGGGCTTCCCCACAGTAAGGAGGCTTCTCGGGTGGTGAGTTTTGTTCATCTTTTCCGACAAAGCCGGCAATGATATCAAATGTTTGATGCCTTGAAATATGTGCTGGGACCCTGTTTGTAATGTTGCTGAAGTTTGGTGCTGTTCTGAGCATTATTTGTGGCTTTTTGATGGCGATTTTTACTTGGACCCATTTGCTGCAGTGTATTGTTGTTGTGCGGCCATTTCTGAGGATGCTAAAACTAGGTAGCGTAGTGGTCTGCAAACTTTATCTCTCGAGGGGGGGTCGTACTCGGTGTCGAGGTGTGTTAGAACATGGATTGAATTTATACCGGAATATCCCTTTAAGGTACAAACGTCTTTGTTGTAAGCATCAGAAACACCATGAAGCTCATTATTATACAGATACAACAGGTTCCTGTAACAACACAACACCCTCTTTGTGTTTTGTGCCGGTAACTCAGACCATGAGGTTTTTCATATTGAAGCCAATTCAATCGTTTCAGCCTTGGTTTGTTTACACCTTTGTGCTCAGAATGAATGTAAAGATGGTCTTTCTCATGTGAAATTACGCGTGGCACTTTGATCTGACTGGTTCTCTCTGGATAACATCAGTCAGCAGGAACGATTCATTTCTGCTGGTGGACAATATGCACTGTACATTTCAGTCCTCTGCTCACCTTAGGGAACACCTTAGCGGCTATTCATTTCTTATTTCCGTGGTAACTTATAGATCAATGATTCACATTTCTCCCACCTACCTTTTAGTGAGTATTTTGTGCTGAATCAATACACCCTGAGTGGGCTCTGAAAGGTTGATGAGGCAGAAACACAATTGATCCATTAATAAAACAGTCGACTCCAATCCATACCCAACAAGAAGCCACACACACACACACACACACACACACACACACACACACACACACACACAAACATACAATCTATTCTTCAGATCTGGTGGGCTGAGCAAATGCTTGAATAATACATAAAAGGTCAACGATAATAAGATGTCGAGGCACGTTTATTGAGGTAATTGCACCTGTTCCATCTCTTCACTGGCAGTATTCCCCCTCTCATCCAGTCCTGTGTGTCTGTCTTTCTCTTTCCTGTTTGAGGCCACTCGCACCAGAAAGTGGCTCAAAAATTCTCCTCGCCTCTCGTCACAATTCTGTAAAAACAGTCCTTGCAGTACAATTCAAACAACCAGTTACTTTTTGGAATGGGGACATAAAAAGGCATCAAAGACTGAAGCATGGAACCAAGTAAAAGTGCTGTGAAGGTATAAGGTGACTCAAACACAGAAATAAATCACATCAGCACTTGTGTGATTGTTATGTGGACTATATCTGTCATCTGCTTCATGCTGCAGCTCACAATTATTGCTAATGATAAAAGACACATTTTAAAACAGTGTTTTTCTCCAATTGCTCTTCTTTTCTGGAGCTTTGAACCAAATCCAGGGATCTTAGTTGGTGGATGGAATTGTCTGTGATCTAAATGTGAGTAAATGTTACTGATGCATGTTTGTCTGCAGAACATCAGCCCTCAAAATCTTAATAGGAATCCTCCCATTTGTGTTGGTCTTGTGCTCCAGGATGAGATTCATCAGACTGACAGACGCTCTTAGTCTACCAGTCCATGGGGTAGACGTAGAGGTGAACCTAGACACATCCAAGAAAAACAGTGCAATTAGAGTTCATAGACTTAACTTGTGAGACAGGATTTACACTATAAGATCTTAAAGGGTGTGCACACAGAGAGCAAACAGTGCCACTCCCCTTTTCATTCACACCAGTGAACCCCAATAAACATGGTTTGCTTTCTGTTTTACCTCTCATTTCTGTAAATATGAAATAGATCTGACAGCTGACAGCTTCTAAATACTGACAGCAGAATATTCTCCTTCTCCAGTCCTTTGAGCTTTGGCATTTGTCATCATTGTAACTGTGTTTTGGAAGAAGTTACACAAAGCAAGTCATTTCCTTGTAAGATCAAACTCTTTGTGTCTCTGCAATAAAAACAAAATCATGGTTATACTAAATTCAATAATGGCCATTGTATAAAATCCAGCTATGTAAATAACTGAAAGTCTCTAGCTTTAGAGTTTATTTGTGCAACACAAACTCTGATGAAGGAACAAATTAAACACCACCTATCTGATGAAGACATTTTATCACCCTTTCAGATCAACACCCTCATGAAAATAAGAACAGTAGCTTGTTCAGTGTTCCCTCTGCACCTCGCAAGTGCTCTTAGACTCTGAAATATGAGGCACGGACATCGTGTCTGCTGCTCCCGAAAATACAAATCTCAAGTGTAGGAGGTCTTTTAAACCAGGAGCAGAGAAAGTGCATTCTGAGAGGATTCAGCCCTCTTAAGACATCGCACCGTGGGAGGTCTATTTTCTCTCAATCTTCCCTCTCTCTGCAGGGTGTGTGTGTGTGTGTGTGTGTGTGTGTTGCAGGTTGAGGTCTGGGTCAGAGGCAGGTGGTAGAGTCACTTCACATTGTCAGATCCCTCCACAGATTAAAAGAGAGGACTTGAGTTTCTGTTTCTTTCAACAGTGGACGCTCATCAAAATGATAAAGACCTCCTGGATTTGATGTCGGCTCAGTTCAACAAGAATCAATTTAATCTTTCTCCATGAGATCACAGCTGAGGACTGGGTACCTTATTGTTAATGCAGAGCTGATTGTAAATATGACTGAGATGAGATGACATATTAACCTGAAGCAGCAGATTATATGAGTGAGTTTGAAGCTGCCAAAAAAACCCAAGAATATGAGTCTTCAGCCAGACTAACATCGTTGTGAGGTTGTTCTGTAGACGAGACAAAGCACACGTTAGCATGCTTTAATGCTCACAGTGGCTACTCTAACATGCTGCTGTTTACCATCTTAACTGTTTCATAGCATCAGCAGTCAGGCAACACAAAGTAAAGCTGAGGGAATGTCAGTAGCGTAGCTTCTCATACATGAATATCTTGAGGAAAAAAAGAAAAAAAACAGGATCATCAAACATTTTATAGTTCATCTTCTGGGGACCATGAATGTGTGTATCACATTTCTAAGAAATCCATGAAACAGTTCTTAGTTTCTCAGTGTCATGATGATGCCAGAATTAAAGTTTGGGGATCACAAGAGTTGGTGCGAGTCATCTTCTGTGGACCATGAAGCTCTGAAGAACATGGAATGTCCATCTGTCAAATAGTGGCTGAGACATTTTAGTCTGGAACAAAGTGGTAGATCAGAAGATAAACCAACATTGTCATCCCTAGAGCCTGCAGTCTGTAGAAACATGGAGTCAGATGGAGCCACTTTAAAATCACAAAATTACAGAAAGCTTGATTCCTCTGAATTCCCACAAATAATAGATTATGTTTATCTAATATTTCCTCCAGTTAACAGGCACACATACTCTGCACATGCTCCATCCTGCCCACAGAACAGGCCGTAATGACCTTATTTCAAAATGGAGAGTAATTCCGACAAACTGCCAACGGTGGAGCGGGAGCGGTTATGGAGCCGCTGAGTTTATTTCCCATGAGTCTATTACTGCTGAAGTAGCCACAGATATATTGAGCCTCGGAGCAGAAAAATCATCATGTGATCCATTACTGTTTTTATAATAGTTGGTAGTGCCACAGCTTTATATGACATTTAAATTGTATTGTTTTTCACTGACCAGCACACTTGACTTGAGGCCATCTGGAAGAATCTCTAATGGCTTAAATTTACCTCATGGCCAAAACTATTCCTATCACTGTCCATCCGATCTGCGGTGGTATTTCTGTTTGTATTTCTGTTGAGATTTCCCAACACGCAGCAGCTAATGGCTGAATGAATGACTCATCTGGTGCATCGCCATGGTCTATTTCATCGTATATGAGTGTGATTCTGAATCCCCCTGTGCAGACCCTCGTTTCATAAGCCCACATGAGAGGAGGCAACATCGCCTGTCGTCCAAATGGACTTTTCATTAGGACGCAGAATGGGTTTGGGTCACAGCAGCGGCACAGCTGATCACATCTCAAACAATGGGGCTCCTGGTACAAAGGTAACAATATATATTTACTGTACAGACCAGAGAGCAGCATCAACATTCTCATCAGACTCTCAGCAAGAAAGTGGACATCACACAGCAAACAATCTCAAGAAATGGTCCATTTAGACTGCTGACTTTGTTTACTGATTCTGGTGTGTGTGTGTGTGTGTGTGTGTGTGTGTGTGTGTGTGTGTGTGTGTGTGTGTGTGTGTGTGTGTGTGTGTGGTAGGATGAGATCTACAGCAGTACATACCAGAGATGTTCCCAAGTCTTTTTTTTGCAAGTCCAAGTCAAGTCTCAAGTCTCTAAGAAATAAAAGTCTTATGTCTCTTCTGGTTGTAATGAGCCTTCTGTCATCTGCTGCTATCCGGTTTACTAACATACTAACATACTAACATTCACTAGTCTAGCCATGTTGCCAGTGGACCAAAAAGTTACAAGTTTGCACTCTGCAACCGCATTGTTTAACTACAGTGAGTCTCTAAAGACACAATCCTCTATCCTCTCACTCAAGCTCAGTGTAATGGTGACCTGGTAAACCTGTTACATTAATGTCACGTGTTCAACAATTAGCCTGTAAGCCGACAGTATAACTATGTTTTTTTCTACGGTTAACGTTAGTCAGCAGATGGTGGCAGCAGAATGTAGATGATTAACATTACCAACCTTTTTTTCATGTCATGTCATGTCCACGAAATGCAAACAAATTAAGTGCGACAAATTAACATTCACTCATCTATTCAAATATTCAGTTACAAAGCTAGTAGCAGGCTAAGTGAACGTTACATAGCTGACGCTGAACTAACCATCCATATGCGCTAATGTGACTGACCTATCCAGGTGAGTTTTCAGGTGCCTGATAAAATCTGCATCCTTGATTTTTGTTGGTGCTGCCCTGTTTGAAGTTTTTATAACTAAATGTAATCACAAAGTGACTCGAGTCCGAGTCGCAAACTCGAGTCCCTATCTCTGGTACACACATCAGTTTATTGATGCTTACCTTTAGTTAGCACACTTATCTTAGTGGCGGCTGTGGCTCAAGGGTAGAGCCAGTGTCTTGTTATCGGGAGGTTGCTGGTTGGATTCCCCTGGTCTGCATGTTGAAGTGTCCTTGGGCAAGTTACTGAACCCCAAACTGCTCCTGATGTGCTGGTCGACACCTCCAATCAGTGTGTCAATGTGTGAATTACTGTAAGTCACTTTGGACATAAGCGTCTGATTAATCTCATGTTCACATGACACATATGATTTCTCACAGGTTTGTGTTATCGATAGTGATTACAGCAAATCAGAACTTCCCCTGAGATTCCACTGGGCCACGATATGATCACCAGAGCAGAGAGTGGCCATTCTAGATTCTTATTCTTCTTAAAGTTATTCCTAACAATAAACTCAATCGAAACAGTCAAATAATGATTTAACTATGGAGACTTCTCATGTCAACAACATCTGGCAGGCGTGAAGTGAAGTTGTGTGGAGGACGGAACAAGAGTCGTGACAAAACTTCCCAACAAGTATTGATTATAGTTCCACAATGGATATTTCAGGTACGATGCTACACAATATGCACATAGAGTGTATTGGCTCCCTTATATAGCCTAAAAACTTATAATAATAAGTCAGCACTGAATCACCCAAAGCCTGGGTCCCAATGTCAGAGTGGATGGATGGAGACGGTTGTTGGACAGAACACCACGTCACCATCAGAACAGCGTTTGCTGGGTTCGTTTGGATTTACACAATGTCATATTTATTCATTCAAAACAAACTTGGTTGGCTTAGCGCAACATAACGACTAGAAACCAACAGAACCAACTGGCCATGTTCTGTCTGTAACTACATCTGGCTGCATCTCTAAAGCTCACTACTTGTTTTATCTTATTTTAACTCTGATAACTTATTTAACCAGATGTGGAAGTATTCCATCCAGTGAACATTGTAGTAGTAAGAAGATATTTTATTGCAAAAACAGTCTCAGCAGACGGTCCATTAGCACCTGCTCTGGAAATGTAAATCATCTAACACCATGTTCATCATCAGACTGAGTCTGCCCAGGTGTCTTGGAACTGTACAGCTTCTTCACAAGTTGAAGTTCTTGACCTTGAAAACAGCAGTTGAGAAAACAATCTCACCACACGGTCCATTTAGTGGCTGTTCCAGAGCTTCCAATTCCACCTTCCGGCCTTTCACAAAATGTTCTGGAGTCTGGGTTGCTGTTGAAAATGTGTGTTCAGGCTGTTTGGTTTTTGGAGGTTCACAGTATCTGATTACAAGTCGAGCATGAAATCAAAATCCAGTGTTTATTAGGAAAAGGTGTTGTAATCGTTCTAAATTGACTGCTGTTGGATCACTGTATTGTTTTATTGTTCTCATGCACAACTAACTGCTGGTTATTAGATGTGAAACTCTGGGTGCATGTAGCATAACACCATAACACTGGCTGCATGACCAGCTGCAGCACAGCGTCCGTCTTTTTCTCTCATATTTCTCTCTTGCTTTTTCACCAGTTAACAACCTTTATGCTCTGAGAGAGGAGAGAGTCCAAATATTTGCTTTTCCCTGCGGATGTATTGTAGTTCTTTGAAAGGGAAACAAATGAGTGTATGATGTGACCGTGGCACCGAGACATTAAGCAGTTAGAGGCTGTAAATCAGACTCTGATTAAATCTGTCTGGGCCACAGTTGTCCATTTGCCTTGAGTGCAAAACTGACCTGATTTGGGTGATTTTCCTGACAGGTCTGTGTATCACCGGGGGTGCAACTGCACTGTGGCACATTTCACGCCATTAAAGCTATCCGTGGGTCTATTATGCTTCAAAGGTACAGTATCCTTGATAGCACTCTATGAATTGGGGAAAATCTGTAACTGGTGAGCATCACACTTTGTTGGCTGCAAGTTGTCAGGGGAGGGAAATGTGGGAGTTGCTGGCATGTTAGCGGCTACTTGCCTCTTTCTAAATGATCGTTTCTGAAGAGCCTGTCCTCTTTTCTCTGGCTGAGCTTTCTGTTTCTGTAAAACAGGGATTAGAATAAAAGAAAGCACCACATGCTTTGTTCTTTTCTCTTGCGCAGCATTTGATCAGGCGAGTGCTTTTTCTTCCTTTGGAGCAGTCGGACCTGTCAAGGCCAGTTTAAAACTGAATGCTTTCTCTGTGCGCTGTGCTGCTGGGAGGCAGAAGGTCACCCTGCTGCCATATCTCAGGTTCCCTTTAATCACGTAGATGTGGAAATAAAAATGTTTTAATGAATCCGTGCACTTATACTCTGAAAAGCACTTTGTGCTGTTATTAGTAGATGTCAGACTAAGAGCTATGAGTCGTCTGTTGTGAGATGTTGTGTGAGTCTGTTGACCAAACAACACACTCGTGGTGCTGCAGGTCCTCAAAACACACTTTGAAAGCTCTTCATTCGATGTGCCACCTGAGTTCTTCATTAATTGTGTTAATAATATTACATGTTGCACATTCATGCACACTTAAGAACAAAGTCTAATAAATATATAAGATTAAATGGAAATCATGCACTGCCTTCCTGACACGCAGTTTCAAGATTTGAACAAAAGTGCTTTGATTGTGTAGCGTGAAGCACTTCAGGTGCCCATGTTTGAATAGTGTGAATTTTTGCTTGTAATTTTAAAACGTGTGATTTCAGGCACAGTGTTGGGAGAGTGGTGTTGTTGTCTGAAAGCTAACCAGTTAATCAAATCCATCTCTATCAGACCCTGTCCACACCAGACCAGGTTATTTTGCAACCAAGGTTTTGTTAAATAAAATTCTGCGTCCACACGAGTGGTGTGATAAAAATAACCAAGAATAACTCCGTACACATGCAACCATAAAATCCGCCACCAAGTGATAATATATAGGTGTAATACATATGAATCAAATAATTTAAAACTGGAAAGGGGAAGCGTGGCAAATACCAAAACACAAACAACAATGGCAACTCGCAAGAGCGCATCGTTTGTTTGCTAGCAAGAGGAGCAGTCTCCTTCGCTGCTCATCCAGGCGCCGCCGTTGTTGCATTAGGTTGAGCAGCTGGACATGACAGCCGAACACAGCTGACAGCAAGACAATAAACATCTTTGTCACGTCCATTTTAGCCAAGTTATCGACTACTGACAGGGGAAAACCTGGGAAACACCGACGTCATCAACATGACGTGTACCGTCACGCCTCTTTAGGAGCTGCAGCGCAGCTTTCTGTGTGAATTACCATCGGTGGAGAATTGGCGAATCACTGCTCCGGAGATGCAGAGACACTGTAAAAAGCGCCACTGACTGTACCGTCGCTGGTTGTGACAAAAGAAAAACAGAAAATAAAGAAACAGTTTTGATTTCAGATATATTCTCTGGCTATTGGTTATTAAGTATAGATAAAAAATAAACAATAAATACAACATAGTCTTCCCAGTTAAACTGCCCCAATCACCAGAACCAGGCTTTTCCTGTTGCAGCCACTCTGTCATTTAAACTCATGACACATTTGTACCATATATAAAAACTCTGCTCAGTGTAGCTACTCTGCGTCTCTTAGCCTCTCTGCCATGTGTCAGAATGACTGACCTTTCATCTCAACAGGTTGTTGTTGGAACTGTAATCTTTCTCTGCACTTGCTTTTCATTACCCATCTGCATGAAGTTGTCTTGTAGCTGCTGAAAGGTGATGGGTGTGTTAGAGTGCAGCTGTATGAATCCAGTCAAACTCTTATTGTACAGCAGCTCATCGCCGCTCACTCTGCTCCTGCTGTCACTGCTAGAATATGGGGCTCGACCTTGTTTCTCATATTATTCGCTTTGCTACACATCATCATATGTTATGTGGCTATTCTTGTCAAGAGCAGACACCATTATAATCTGTGGACGTTCAGGAAGACAGAAGCTACTATAATTAGACCAATCTGCATGCACACTGTGTGTTTAGCTCTGTTAGTTCTTAGATTTGAGATGCAAATTGGATCCCACAAAGCCTTAAGAGTCACCTAACGAACCTCTTAATGCTAGCTTTGATTGCGTTTCACTTGTCATAAAAAGTGATTTGAAAGCCTCTCTGTCTGCATTAAATCTCCATAATGAAGCAAGACAAAAATGCCATGGCCATTAGCACATGGATTACAATTTTTAATCTGCTAGAGCTCATTATGTGGAGGCTCATATGCAGGAGGGAGATTATTCAGAAGGACAAATTGCAATATTTCTTTTAATATCGGACGTAACATCTGTTGTTGACTAAGATGAGATGGGACGGCGCTGTGTGGTACAGTACCACTGCAATGTAGATGGGCAACATTTCCTGAATATAAAATTGATTTAGTGGTTTTAGTATTATAATACAAGCTGTGTGATAAACTGTCAACCTCTGAACTGAACTGCACATCTCTCCCAGTGCATGCTGGGAGGCCCAAGACAGTAGACGACCCTGGGAAGGATGAACAGCTATAAACAATGGATGTGTGAAATACTGACGTTCATTCAGTTTGAATATTCCTGATGGGGACAGAACAGCCTTCAGCTCATGACTGTGAACATTACACAGACTGTCTGACTCTTCGGATCAGAACCACTGGTCCACTGAAGTACGTTCATCAGTAAATCAGTGTTCAATGTTCAGAACACAACTGCAACTGATACAAACTGCTGCCTGTATTCTTCAGTATTCATCAGTGTGAGGTTACCAGACAACCTCCAGAGATTTAAGGAAGTTAGTTTACAGAATAATTCACCAAAATGTGCTTGGTGCCTCTTTTCCACACAGCTTTGAGAGACCATTGGAGGTCCATTCTTCCTGCTGGAAGCTCTGTGATTTCTGAGGCGTTGACAATACCTCTGTTTTTGACTTTGTACGTCAAAAAGTTTAAACTTGTGTTGCTGATATCTGACACAGCTCTGGACTGTATCACAGCAAGTCAACATGAGCAAGTTAGCTAAGCGACCTCTATCATCTCCATGTACTCATTTATTTCTAGGTGAAACATTCTGAGGCATATTTAGCCAACACTGATAGCATGCTAGCTGTGGAACATGTCTGACAGACCGGCCTCCTCACTCCTCACACCACGCAGCATTGGTCCTGTCTTCATAATGTCTCATGCACATTTAAAAAGAGAAAATGAGCTTCTCTCCTCTGTCAGTGGTGGAGTTTCTTTCTTTTCATAAAGAAATGAGCTTGTTGTGCACATCTGTAGTGACAGATACACAACACAGCTGTGTGGGGACGAGGTGTGCTGGTAGGGGGATCCTTTAGCTTTGGACGGAGGTGGGTTAGCTGTTTCCCCCTGTTCATACTCTTAATGCTAAGCTCAGCTTTCTTTGAATTCAGGCTGCATATACAGACATGGAATTTGTCTGACTATTCCTTTAAGACATTGATTAAATCAAGGTGGACAGTGATAAGGATTATGATTTGAGATAACAAACAAGAGTCTGCCTATATTTGCCAGTATGTTATTTTGAGGCCCTCTTTCATTTGTACTTAGTAAGCAGAAACCTAAACAAATTGCATATGAAGTTAACTTCTGCAGGTGTTTGTTTCTCTCTGTCCATTAAGAAGTCCAGCAAGCAGCGAGGCTGAACCGCAGCTGTACAGACTCTTAGAGCTTCTTTATATTTTCCACGTGAACTTTTTGGTCAAGTTTCTTTTTTCTTCCCCGTTCCTGTGCAGGAGCTGCAAATATCCAGCAGTAACACCGGCTGACCTCGTGGGTCTCGGCTCCTGACAGCACTCGGTGTTTGTCTCTTTGTTATTCTATAAATACGAGATAAGGGTCATGGCAGATCCCATGTGTGGCTGTGTGGTTAATTGAGACCTAGCATCAGTGACCCCAGTGTATGCTCGAGCCCTCCACACCACCACCCATCAGTCATGCTGGGTAATTGGAAGCAATGTAGCCAGAGAGAGCGAACATCTGCACAGACTGAAGGCTGTGACTGACTGAGTTCTGTCGAAGAGTCTTTGAGACAAACCATATGTTTGATGATGAGGGAGGTTTCATTAGGAAACTAGAAAAGGTGCAGGTAACACTTTTCTATTGACTATTTCACAGATAGTCTAACAAGATATTGGTTCCATCTGATCGGGCAAAATCTTACCAACAATAACTTACTAACAATCTTAAAAACTATTACTTATAGTCAATATGAGTTAATTAAGATATTACAGCTTTCACACGGGAAGAGCGTTTTATATGTGTTGGAATTTAGTTTTCCCACTATTAGCAACAGTTCTGAAAGAAGATGCACAGCCAATTTCATACAGCGATTAAAATATTAAAACAAGTATAAAAGTGGTTCAAGGTAGAGAAAGCAATGAGTTTGAATCTGCACACACATTTTGTTGTTCTGAAATGAAAAATGAAAAGTATGTTCCTTTAATATTGGGACATGAAGAATGTGAGTTTGCACTTGAATCAGGATTTGCATTTCTGTATGACATCATCAGCAGACAGCTGCAGTTTATAACGAGCAGAACATTTCATTATTCAATTGTCAATTGAATTCAATCATTCAATTATCCTCCCTGACACAGGAAGTCGTAGTGTCCCAAGTGTACATTGTTGAATCTTTCCCAAATGTCACATGTTTGATAAGAGTCTGCTCCAAAGACATCGACATCACAGGAGGTTTATTGGTTTCACTGAACCACCTACTGACAAACATCAAGTCGGATTCTTGACTTGATTAACGTGAAATTGTCATCATTCAGAACAATTGATATTCATCCCATTTAACACATCTTGCAGCTTTAACTGTAGATGTTTCACGTTTTGAATCAAATATCTCATGGCTGTTTTAACACTATCTCCTGAAGATTATGTGAATATACAGCTTGTATGATAATAGAAAACTTGGCATTTGCATTTTTTAGGAAACCTAAAGTCGTCCAAATCAGTTCTCATCATCATTAAGAAACATTTATATTGGATGTATCTGTGTTAGCATCTATGTTTAGGCAGCTCAAAGCACTTCAGGTTTAGAAAACACCATCGTGTCTGTGAAATGATTTGAAGCTTGTGACAAGATGTGAGTGAACACAGTAACTTTCACGAAGGGGAAAAATGAAGTTCCTCTTCTTCATCATCGCTCTCCTCAAAACTACAATCCTTCCCTAACCTTACCAAGCATCTCATCTGGCCCTAACGGCACATATGGGACCATTGTCACTAAATACATTTCCTCCAAAATGTATTTGGCAAAGGAAAATATTTATATTCACTGGAAAAAACCATCAGGGACCAACGGTGAGCAGCACAGCACAAAACAACAATAAGTGATACTGCGTGTGTGTTTGAGGGGTTGTGATGCATCTCTACATACACACTCACACAAAGAGTCAGCAGGGGATTCAAACATCAGTGAACTAAAGTTGAAAAGTTAAAAACATACCCCCATCATAATGGAGCCTCTCTGCCCTCCCTCACATTCCATATTCATCAATCAATGGTTAATATCTTCCTTTAGATCTCCACTTTCCTTTGAGTTTAGCCAGTTTTTTACATTCAATTAGCATGACCCTCAAAAGAATATGCCCTCCGCTGCGACGGCCTCAGTCCCATCCTCTGTGAATGCCATTTCCACCCATGGAAGAGGTGACACAATGAGCAGCCCCAGGTATTTTCTCGGGGGGGTTGGAGGGTGTGAGTGTATGTGTGTGAGGGGGGAGAGGAGGGTGAGGGAGGGGGTGCGGTATCCCCAGGGGAGGGCAGCACAAATCCAAGGGAACAAAAACGCATCCATATTTGGCAGGGCTTTTGTCTCCCCTGACAGCTGAGAGGACGGAGGGGGCCCAAAGTAATGAATTGGATTAAATGTGAGAGTAAGAAAGCTCGGCTCCTCAAAGGCCAGGAGAGGGGGAGGTGGAGGGGGTGGGGTGGAGGGGCATCCGCTGGGGTGGGAGCTATGCTAATGTGTTTACAGTTTCTACACTGAAGCAGATCAAGGATGCATTTTTAAAACCAGATTAGCCATTTCAAAAATGGTGTTTTCATGCTTCTGTAATGAGCTTTCTGTGAAATGATTGCCTCCTAAATGCCGACACGGCTCCCCTTGTTATATCGTAGAACATGTAAGCTCAGAGATTCCCTCTCTAATGAGGACAGATGAGCCTGGCACCACACTAAATCATATATATGCACATGAAGTGTGTAAATCAGCAGTCACACGCTGCCTCCAAGCTGATTAAAACACCTGATACTGAAGTGTACAGTGCACGCTACTGAGATAATTTAATCAGCCATCTCGCTCATTCTATATTCCATTACTCCACACTCTTTCAACATGACCTTAAACCTCAGCGGATTCCTTTTATTGCTGCACTTTAATGTATAAATCTCTGGAAGAGGGAACAGCAGTGATTTTGATTTGCATTTTATTGGGCTTTAGATTGCTCTGGGATAATGATGAGATGTGGGGGCAGCGTTAATGCTCGAATGTTGACCACCACGGCTCACTCTCTTTGTCTTCATGGCCAGTACTGCTGGATATGCGGCTTGTAATTACTTTCAGATATCTATAGCTCGGTAAAGGACGAGGCCGGGTGACCTCGCAGGGCACCGCTGACAAGGAAAGAACACAAGCGTATGAAAAGCATGATGTTCTGTGTGAGCGTGCAGTCACACTACAGGTGACATAATGATGACCATAAAATGATCTGCACAAGATCAGCTGACGTTCGCCTCTATGGGAGCTGCGACACATGTAAATTGCCGAATTATCAAAAATGTGGCTGTTAGATGATCCAGTTGTGGGTTGAAAACTGTGGTGGGCTTTCGTGATCTGGTCAGCAGATCCATTATGAAGCTGAGCAAGCTTATTTTAATGTTGACAGGGCTGTAACATAAAACAGAACTTCACTGCAAACAAACGCTCTGCTTGTCTTCATCTATGGGCCAATATTATTTTATCTTATTGCTTTCAATTTCAATCTTATTAGTCAACATTGCTTTATTATAATACATACTGTTTTTTCATGAACAGTTGACATGAACACTAAAAGCAGCTGGGTAAACACATTCAGTTGCATTGCAGAAACAATTTTTTTCTGTTGTCATTTTCCACCATAACTGCATGTTTAGCTAATTGATTCCTGTGTTTTGGGACTACAGACTACAACACTCTTTACCATAGATGAGCTAATGTTCACGGCACGACAACCATCAGTTTTCATACCACACAATACTCTGAAAACGGTATGCGGCTGCATCCCTACCTGACAGGTACGTCTGGGTTCTGGTTTGGATTATTGATTTGTTGTGCAGCTAATGTGTTCAGCCTGAAATTAACATTGACTCCAATGGTGGCAAGTTGTCAGGGATGAAAAGAACACCGACACATCCAAAAAGCTCTAAACATGCATGTACAGTGGGATCCAGTTTGGTCCGATTCTGTTCTGTTCTGTTCTGAGGAAACACATTCTAAATAGCTTCTGTCTGTGATTGGCAGCAGGAGAATAATACCGTAAAGCACACACACACTTGAAAACACTCCAGTCAGACCTAATCAAATAAAAACTACAGAGAAACTTTGACCAAACCAAATTACAGTGTAATGTTTCCTGTTGTGAGTCACCGCGCTGTGTGGAAGCTAACAGCCTCTTCTGAAGGAGGAAACAACTATGCTGAGTTACAACATCAGTGATTGGCACAAACTAGCAAACGCACTGCTGCTCCTGCTCGATGCCATCCATCACTTCGTCTGTTAAGTGTCACATATTTTCAACGCGTGTAGAAATATTGAATTAGATGTTTCTCTCAGAGCAGAGAGCGAGCTCGGCCTCTCTGACGGCCTCAGAACATTTCTGACATTGAACAGGATAAGATAACTGATGTTGTGGTCAGCGTCTTTAGATTGAACTGGAGTCTTTGTTTATCTGTTGCTATTCTGTCACCAACAAAGAGTTTCAGTTCAATGTTGTGTTGCCATAGCAGCCACAACTGTCAGGGCGCCATTTTGTCATTCTACGAACAGATAAACAGGCTTCTGTTACTCCAAAGATGTCCTTGATGGGACCTTATCTGTGGGTCCAGAGTGCTCAGTGATGAGGGTGCTCTCAGGTAGGAACACACGAAGAAACATCCAAAAAGTTAAAAAAGCATTTATTCAAATGTTTTTCATGATCAAGTTCTTAAAGTTGATGGACAGTGTAGTCGAGCTTTTGATATGAAGATTCTGACCAATATTATCATCACCATCACATTGCTGCTGTTTACAATAACCCCAATGCAAATTCACACAATGTACTGTGAAGCAGTTCATTATGCAGCTGTGAGTTGTATGATGACGTATAAATGACCTTGTTGGTTTATATGAGGAAGAGATCACAATTAGTTGTTAATGGGAGGAAGGTTGTCAGGTTGCAGGGTGTGGAGTGCAGTTGTGTTTGTACACCCACAGTGACATGTGCCCAGCGGCACAACAACACTGCAATACATTCGCCTTAGCTGTGAAGGACACTCATCTGCATAACTGTAAAGGTCCCTTGTTAGGTGGCTGTAAACTCAGGTCATGTGAAGTGTTTAATGTCTAACAAGAGTGTGAGGACCGACTCATTCTGGGCTTTAACTCTGCTCAAAATTAAAACGCACCAAGAATCAATTCTTCAGAAGAGCAGCATCCGAGCCACCTTCAGCTCATGTAACTCCACACCTCACGTCAACACACAGCCAGTCTGTGAAGGCTCACCCTCGAGGGGGGCAGCTGATGTGACATTGATGGAAGTGCTTGTTTGCTGCGTCCTTTGGGTACAGGATGGTCTGTACAGAATCACACCAATGATAGATAACACTGTGAATGTACCTGGTGCAGCTTTAACACTGCTATTCTTGTCATCCAAGTACTGTGGCTTGAAAAATGCAGAGTGAGAAACCCTTTCAGTGCATCATCTCTTTGTGACAGAAAACACCTCTTTGTTCGAGTTCAGTCGCAGTGATACCAGAAATTACGCACTCAAAGCTCCCTCGACACAGTTAAACTACACTGAATGCATGATATGGCCCTCAGGCTGAGCGATCTCGAGGGCCCCGAGGGGAGCATCTCTCCTCTGTGAATTTTAAAGGTCATGGAAGTTTCTCTCTCTCTCTCTCTCTGCCTCGCTCTCATTCTCTCCCTCATCACCGAGAAGAGAACATGAGCTGATGGCCTATTGAGAATATTGTTTTCCATCTCTGGGCCCCTATAGCGCTTTTCCAACACTGCCCTTGGAAATGTGTTGAAAGGCAGCTCACAGCATGGCAAAACACACAACACGCTCTTGTTGATGCCCTTGGTGCCTCTCAATATGCACACCATAGATAATGGCATTCACTGCACAGTTGGTACTGACTTCCTCGGCCATCTTTTGAGCGGTACACTGCCTCACACTGTGCTTTGTGTTCTGCTCTCTTGGTAAACAATGAGCGCTGCATCGACGGCAAAAGAAACATGGATAATATCTAGACACCAGCAACCCCAGGGAGGATGAGCCTCCGTCTCTCTTAAGCAATATCATCATGTATTTTTCAACAGGCTGCGGCAGAGGGACACACAGGACACAGTTCCAATAGATTGAAGTTGTCCTGCCACAGATAACAAGCTGCACTCTCCCTTCGCTGTATCTCTACAGAGGAAACAAGATATCCACTCCGAGTGTTGACAGTCAGGTGACCTGATCATTTACAGGGAGCTCGTCAAACAGATGGTGTCACATTTGGGAACTACTGTTGCACTGTGGCTCCCTGCTTTCTTTATTTTAATTTAACAGAATGAAATAAGCAGGAAGCAGAACAAGCAGTGAGGTAAAGTGTGGAGACAGATGGTTTAATCCACAGAGATACTCTGCTGATGTCGTCTGTTGGGAGCAGGCTGCCGTTAGCTTGATCATGTTACTACAGCTCTGTAGCTTCAAGTAATGAATTACACCTGATGACACTCAACACTGTCTATATACAGTTCATACTGTGGTAACTCCAGGCTAACCTGTTTGTTGGTCAACAAGGCATCAGTTTGTAGTAATTCATTTGTAAGTAACGTAGTTTGTAGAAGTAATTTAGAGTTAACTAAGTGTGAAGGGTTTTGGTCTGTTTATTAGCTCTTTAATACTTCTGGCAATCACATTTACACTTCAAAAGAGCGTAAATACAAAATCCACTCTAAACTTCCAAAAAGGCTTTTTGATGAGGGAACCACAGCAATGCTAGCTTCCTGATTAGCCTACAAAATATTTAATCCGCACTCTATAAGCTGTAGTCTATATGGTGATATGCTGTAGCGGTTGTAGTTATCAGTACCACCCAGTCAAATGCCTGTTAGGAAAAAAGATTAAGATTCTGGAAACTATATTTACTCACTTTCTTGTTTGGAGTTAGATACGAAGGTTGAAACACACTCACATCTGTGCGTTAACTATGAAACTAGGGCTGTAAGTACATTAGCTTAGCTTATAGCCTAACAGAAATACTGGAAGCAGTCAGCCTGAGTGAACTTTAGAGGTGATTTTATTAGTTATTGATTTGGTAAATTTGCAAACTTTGGGGAAACCATGCAAGCTGTTTCCCCTGCTTCCTGTCTTTAAGCTGATCGACTTTCAGCTTTAGCTCCATGCAGGATGAGTAAACAAGTATGAGAGTGGTATCTATGTCCTCCTCTGACTCTCTGCAAAGAAAAGCCAGTCAGTGCATTTACCAAAAAAGTGGGATTATTCCTTTAAGAGAAGTTGGGGTTTTCACAATGAGCCCTGTTGATGAAGGTTCCCAGTCGTCCAGCTCAGGGTAATTCTGTAATAGGTTGTGCTTTAATATAGGAAACTGGACGTGTTGCAGTTCTGTGAAACGTCTTAAAGAAACTGAAACACGTCCAGTCGCCTCGATACAGCAACTGTGACTGTGTGTCCAACAAGAAAACCTACAAATATTTGGTCACCTCATAATTAAAAAAAAACATTAATAGCACAAAGTCAACTATCCTTGAAAAGTAAAGTGCTTTGCTGAACCAGATTTAAGGTCAAGCAGAACTTCAGAAGAGGCAGAGAACAGAAGCACGTGAACTCCAGAGATGTTTGAGTCGAGTTTATTTGAAACGTTTGCAACACTGTCAGGAAATAAATGCTGCATTTCATTTTAATGTTCACCAGCAGTAATGGCCTAACGTGAATAATTCAGCCGTGTTTCTGATAAATGTAATAAACGCTGACATTATTGTGTAAAGACTGATTGTCCAGCAGCACATTCATGGAAAAATGTCCTTTGTTTTGAGTTCATATGTTTAATAATAAAACAACACTTAGTGTGATATTAAATATGTATCAACTGTTTGTTCTTGTATAGCCTTTTTAATTGTTTTAAAGTTTTGATTTAAAGCATTCATTAACTGTTATGAAGCCCTCACACTTGTAAATGCATGAATAAATGAAACATGTCTTTCTATACGTTTACTTCCTTTTAGTGCGTTAAAGTCTTAATATACTGTTCAGAACTCTAAAATGAGGCGTAATGGTGAAAGAAGGTGTGAGGCACCATCACACAGCAGATTCTGTGCAGCGATCGCACTGTGCTAAATGTCAAACAAATGACAGAAGCAGCGTTTTAAGTTGTGCCTGTTGTTGAGCAGGCGGGTTGACTGAGCGGTGTTATCTGCAGCAGCAGCAGCCTGGAGGAGCAGCGCCGCCGGGACTGAGGCAGGAACACACTCAGCATACACAAGACTACAGCAGCACTGACGCTGCCTGTTGAGACAAACTGAGTCTGTTTATTCAAAGTTGCACCAGGCAAGATCTGTCTATCTATCTATCTATCTATCTATCTATCTATCTATGCATCTATCTATCTATCTATCTATCTATCTATCTATCTATCTATCTATCTATCTATCTATCTATCTATCTATGCATCTATCTATCTATCTATCTATCTATCTATCTATCTATGCATCTATCTATCTATGCATCTATCTATGCATCTATCTATCTATGCATCTATCTATGCATCTATCTATCTATCTATCTATGCATCTATCTATCTATCTATCTATCTATCTATCTATCTATGCATCTATCTATCTATGCATCTATCTATCTATCTATCTATCTATCTATCTATCTATCTATCTATGCATCTATCTATCTATGCATCTATCTATCTATCTATCTATCTATCTAGACACAACAGCTGTGCAGAATCACAGGGAGCTGTCTTTGTGCTGCTTCTTCCCAGCTGATGTTTTAAAGTTTTATTCAGTTCAATTCAGTTTATTTCAGTCAAAACTGACATTAACGCTAATAAAATAATATACTGATGGAGGCTGAACCTATAACTTATATGACCTCGCTTGTTAAATATCATAGAAGCAGTTAAGTTTCAGTTTCAGTTTATTAATGCACACACAATAACAAAAGATACAAACTTTTCATAATCAAAATGCTCACACCTCAGTTAATATTCTTTATCACAGCTATTCAACAAATTCACATGTTCACAGATATACATATATTTTTTATTTTTTCCAACATACTGATTCGAACTGAATCTCTTCTGTCAACTAACCTCTGAACACAGTGAGGGAGGCGGCCATGTTGTGCTTCTTACATTAGCTGTGCAGTTTTGTGACCAACTATTTAGTATTTAAAAGTTTGTTAGTTGGTTCATAATAATCCCAGCAATTTACAATTCCTGTAGCTTGATCTGTACGTGTTTCCCCACATCTCCAGTGGTAGCTGACGTGAGGGACTGTGGCAGGACGGCACCGCGTGGACACATCAACACTCTCAAGGATTATCTGAAGGTTTAGTGACAAGCGACTCAATAAAACTCAGCGTTACACTGAGTCAACATCTGAACGTTAGTGGACACATTTGATGATATCACTACAAGTCAGTGAAACAAAGGTCTTTTCAGTTTCAGACATTTTAATGTAGAAATGTTCCATATTATATATTTATCAGAGCATATTTCCATCGCAGACCTGTGAAGGGGTGGAACACAGATATATTAAGATTCAACAATGAATAATAAAAAACTGCTTTTAAGCTGATTTTAATTCAGAATATGAAGTGGACACCTACACGTGTATGAATGCTGCTGAGCTGCAGGGCAAACAGGTAAAAGATTCACAGTGACTGACTCTGGATAAATAGCTGCTGCCCAGATCTGGCTCTCTCAGGCTGACTGGTGACTGCAGATCATTTAAATATTTATCATATGCATATTGGACCCCTAAGGGCAGTACTTGAAAATACAACAGTCAGTCCATTAATTGCCAAAAATGCCACACAAGCTTTGGGATCTAGATGTTCCATTTCATTATTAATGAGCCGGAGAGTGCAGTTTGACATTTATGTTGAGCCTTCAGATGCAAATGAGTCTCAGTATAAGTCCAAAAATGAAAATGCATGTAGAAGTAATCTGATTTGTGGGAGGAAGCACAGATTCTTTGTTCAGGTTATTTAGAAATCTGCTATTTAGATGTCAATGTCTCTAAACAGAAAAACACACCTTCACCTCTGACACGGTCATTTTACGTCTCTAAGGAAAAGTGCTGAAAAGTGAAAGGGATTTTTGGGGTGAATTTATGGTGTGATCTCATGAGATGGTATAGAAACAGCTCAACATCGTGTCAGTCAGACACATCCACAGTTTGTGGAACCGAATCATCAGAATAAAAGATCATTTCAGCAAACTACAGATTCATCACAACTGAACTTTACGTTTGTTTAGGTCTACTTTTCCTTTCCTCTCTTGTCACTATGGTGTGCTTATGCTATGGTGAGGTCTCCATATCAAACCCTGTTGGCCTAAAGTGCCTGTTTTGGTTGCCACCATCATGGATGGAGATGGCCCAAGATGGTGTGGGGTGCCGTTTAGCTCAACAGGTAGAGCGGATTCCCACCTACAGAGGTTTTATCCTCAACTGACTGTGCTCTTCATGCTCCAGAGTGATACTGATGCCTTCAAACCATATTTGTGACTCGATTAATAGTCCAGTGTGTTTCTCTTGTACTCTTGCCATAGACAGTCTACTCCTCAGAGTTTCCCCCAAACTCTGACATCAGTAGACATCCTAATCCAGTCTGACTCAAACCGAGTCTAATGCCTGTGTGCAGGTAATGTCCAAAACGATGAAATATAGTGCAGACTCGGGGCTTAAAAGGTTGTTTCTAATGCAGCCTCTAATGGGCTTTCCATATGTTGTTCGCTGCTGCCACCTGAATTCCATCAGGCCGGCTAAGTGGGGGGAAGCAGCCCCTTCCATAAACATCTGCTGGTAGAGTTTACGCTGCAGGGGGAGGGAGTTAAGTCTCCTGACAAGATAACTTGTAAAAGCTTGGCTGAGGGTCAAAGGTAGCAGATATCAGATGAGGTGTGTTCCCCCTGTGAACTCTCCTGTGAAGATGTATAAATCACCTGGAAAGCTGCTGCTCTTTGTGTCTGTTCTTTCTGTCTTCTTTTCTTTCATTCTGCGAGCTTGAGAGATTCACACAGATAAATCCTCCAGTGTAACTCCCTGAACTTTGCAGTTTACTGGAGGGAGGATTTGAGGACAGGAGGGCTGCTGACATAGTGACATTGATAAAGTGCTCCACCGAGGCCTTAGACCACTACGATGTAGGAGAGAATGATTATCCAATTAACGTCTGGTGCAATATGGAATCTACAAGTTTGGAGTGGCACTAACAAGATGCAAGTGTTCAGTCATGCTTTCTCTGCACATCATGCAACTCCTTAACAACTGGACAGTTTGCGAACAAGGGGGATGAAAGCTAGGCAGCTCCTTTCCTTCAGTCTGATGTTGTTCAGCTGGGGATTTAGAAAAAGATGCTAGTACAGCTCGTGTCCGTCCACTCCGACCAGCCTGTTGTGATTTAGCCATGCCACTGCTTCTGGAACAGCTTCCTCAGCCCTCCACTTCCTACCAGTCCTCACTTGAATCCTTTCTGTAGTCACGTTCGGATCAGTGAGTCACTGTACCAAACTACTTCTCTTGCTCGTCACCTTGAACTCCAGGGCAGTTGCAGTTTGTTGTTCTGTCCGTAGAGACAGCCATGCTCCTCAGGCTCTGTTGCAACCCCGGCCATCTGGATGCTGACCCTCCTCTCTAAGGTCTCGACTTTCTGCTGGGTGGCTTAATCTATGATAATACATCAGGTATGATCCATTAATAGTTTGTATTAACTATGTGAATCTGTAAAGACTCAAAAATCAGTTTAACGTTGCAAAAAATAGAAATGCTCAAGGATGGTAACTAGAAATTGTATGTAGGTACACACTTAAATTAACATACATAGTAACTTTAAACAACCACAAATCTCTACAAAGACACAAAACAACCACAATGACATAAAAACTGCCACAAAGAGACATAAAACTGTGTGCAAGTCATATGAACATATGCAATGTGACAGATGATCATTTCACTACTTCTTGATTGATTAGCAACTGTAATGACAATGGACAGTTCAATCCGTCCAACACACATCCTGTTGTCTCAACATGGAAGTGAAACACAGACAATTTAATCAAACGGTAATGTTAGCTGGGAAGTTGTTGAATGGCCTCCAGATTTTCACTTCCCATCATCAAATGGGAATCTGTAATATGACAAGATTTGTCAGATTATCTACATTTAAAAAAAACAAGAGGTTTAACAGGACAGCAGTAAAATGATGTAGTAATACTGCAGTCTGAGACACAAACACAGCATGTCATGGATTTCTATGATTTAGGAGTGATGAGCTGCAACTGTGAGATAAAGCCCACCAGGAACCAGGTTCAAAGACAGAGTCATCGAGTTCAAGTTCAGATTCAATTCAAAATGTCTTTACTTCTGCCAAACATTATTATCTTAATCAAAAACTCAGCTGACTGGCTGTAAAATGGTCAGCAGCTCTTCGCAGCACCGACTGTAGTCCACTGCTGTCCCTGCTTGTGTCCAGCAAAAAGAAAAGAGATTAAGAGAACCGGCTCGTCACTATTCATGGTTGTAATTTCATGTTACACAGACCATTAAGCTAGCAGGATAATGAATGATTAGTGGAGGAGCACATTTGATCTCCACTCAGCTCTATTGTTGAGGTGAATTTGTGTCAACACAGAGGCAGAAAGGTGCCCCATGTCAAGTCAGCCATTTGAAAACAGGATTTAAAGCCCATTGTGTTTCAGCACGCTTGATATATGTGAGGGAATTCAGTTCAGATGTTCCTAATGACTCCCTGCGGTGAGTGCATGTGTGGACTTATTGATTTTATGCTCGCCATTCCATGTATTTACATAAAAGCTTTTAATGGTGAATCTTTTACTGCTGCTCATGCTTTCATTGTGATATCGATCTGTTTTGAATGCTCAATAAGTACACAAAGAGCAGCTTCAATGCACATTGATGACAAAAAAAAAGAACAAATCAGAGCATGTGATTATATTTAACCTTTATGAAATCCAGGTATGTTGTTACTAAATAGTAAATATGCTTTTTCAGCCCTGGTTTTCAGAACTGCATGTATCCGAGCATCCGAGCTACTCTGATGACTGCTCTTGTCAGTATGTGTTGCTTGTTGAGACTCTTGTCATCGAATCTGGTTTTAAGAACAGTCGTCTTCCATGTGGGGCAAATTATGAGTGTTCAACTGTTGTGATGCTGAAAAGAAACTGATTACTCTTCATGAATTTTTTCCTGCAGATGCCAGAGAATATGGGACAGGACACGAAGGATGATATGGTGAAACCACGTCTGGCACTCCCTAACACATCCCAGCTGCCAATATTTTGTATTCAGATTACTGTAATCCGCTTTACATAGAATCTGTTACTCCTTAACCATTCACCTCTTTCTCTGGGAGCAATTAAAACAAGCTCTTGAAGCTCCGGTCCAACAGGAAGCATTAGCAGACTTCTGACTTCAAAGGCTGAGCTCAAATATACCACAGCTAGACGTGATCTCCGTCACAGCAGACGGACTTCCCTTTCTTCTTCTGTAATGCACAATATCAACTTATTCTTTAGTGTTATCAAAGAAACTGAGAGGGAAATCGGCATCATAGTTCCATAGAGAGTCAACAGCTGAGAGCAACATATGCTGACCAGCACTTATATAAAGTCAGTCTTCGGATCCTGAGCAGCAGTTTGATATGCATTCGATTTGCTCACAGAGCCTCTGGCTGTGTGTTCTCATGCATGTGCCTGACGTATAATGTGGCCCAGCGATGAATGAGAGCCCAGCGAGTCATGGGTTGTAAATTTTTACAAGCCTGACATCGTTTTAGCCTTCAAAAGCCTTCGTATGAAGACTCTCTGCATCTCATTTCTGTCCTTTAGTGCTCATGAATGGTAATTCTGCAGACACAGAAACACATTTTGCATCGATAGCTTCAGTCTTTACACGCCTCAGGATACCAGCGACATGTTATTGTGTTGATGCCAAATTTAAGAAACCTGTTGAACCATTTTTATCAGCTATATGTTTACATTTAAAATCTGGTTGAATTGTGCCTTCATGAGCACACAAACAGTATGGCATGTTCTCCAATCCTAACTTCCAGGTACAGAGCATTTGAATAAAAGAAAGATGTGAAATTACCATCAGCCTCATGCTGGTAAATGTGGCTGTGATTTAAAAATTCTCATTCAATCAGCCCGTTTGGCAGGAGGCCAGCTCTATCGGGAGTCCGTCCCCGTTCGACACATCACCTGTGGCTGGGAAAAGAAAAACAGTCATTGTTGTATTCTGGCCTTCAGTGTTCATTGTGTCCATGGATGAAAAATCTACTTTTCCTGCTCTGATCCTTTGACATGGTTTGCAGTTTCACGAAGAGGACAAATGTGCCATTTCCTTTGTTGTGCACCGCCTCTCACTCGCTGGCCTCATTGCAAGCTTATGCGCCACTTGAGGCATGCTACCACTGAGTAGGCTAATTACCTGCCCCCAACCCCCCAAACCTGCCCTCCCCAATCCCAAATTCAGCTGTGCCTGGTTCATCCATTTGTCTTTGTGTAATGAAATCCCATGGGCTCTACAAGCTGTAGCACCTCATCGCAGGTACTATTGAACACAGACACGCAGGTTTCTGTTGCACTCTTATCACTGGCCTCGTTAATCCCAGACCTCTTCCACTCTGCAGCCCAGCATAATAACCCTCAATCAATGAGACGAGCTGTGGGATTTAACTGAAGGGATGGAATGGAGTAAAAAGATCTGTAAACAAACTGAAGGAGGTGTGACTGTGTGAGTGTGGTGCATTGAGGTGTCACTGTTTCTCCTGCATGGTAATTTACAGCTCCCATATTATACTGTTTTTCATCAATTTCATACAGGTCCAACAACACTGTATTTGATATGCATTGCCCCAAACCCATCCAGCTGTCTGAAAGTCGCTCTACTGAGCTCTATTAAGAGCAGTCTCTTTCTGTGCCTGCACCTTTAAATGCTAATGAGCGCCGTCTGTCAATGCCTATTTGCCTGCTACATGCCCTTCTCACACTAGTAGTAGCATGCACTAATGTTATAATGGATATACATATATATGTATACATGTGTGTGTGTATATATACGTGTGTGTGTGTGTGTGTGTGTGTGTATGTATCGCTATGGCTCACTTTTGTTCAAACATACCAGTTTGGTATCCTCTGTGGCTGCAGCAGGACGTTGCAGAATGGTTAATGTGTCTGAAAATGTTAGTTTGTTTGTATGTGCTGTTACAGTTACTACCATGTAGCTAATGGCTAACAGCTAGCGAAAGCCATGTTTGTCTCCATCCAACACAGTCTCCAAACTCTTTCTTGGACTCTTGGACTCTTCTCGTTACGTAACGACAGGAGCTGAATCTGAACAGCCTGTAGGAGCTCCGTTTTACCAGTGGGTGGGCTGCAGAGACCATGCAGACCTATGGGACCTTTAATATTACTAGACTTGAAAAGGTTCTTAAATGAGAGGTTGGCAATGAGCTGTTATGATTTGGAGCACCAGGTGAGTGCTCCAACATTTTGTAAATATACTTTTCTGCTTAACTTTCTGGCACCAAGGCAAGTTTACCAGCCTTTAATTATCCTTTAACATCCAAGTCCGACTGATTACCAAAAAGAAAGGTTTGTATTTTGTTTGCTATGACAGCACACTAAAATTAAATGTCAGTAAGTCAAGATGACTGGTGCAACATCTTTTTGGATGGCAAAATAACTCACTCACACGTAGACAGGAAGATTTACCACATGTCTTTTTGTAATTTTTGAATCAATGAGTCGTTGACAGGCAGTGGCAGACAACCAGCAGACTTCTTGGTCAGACCGCCACTGTTGATTTTGTCAGCTGAGATGATTTTGGAGGTATTATCAGCTTGAGCTAGCCAGCTAATTAAGCTAATGTCAGCTATTAAACAGTCAGTTGTACACATGACTACAGTGACCACACGTCTCAGTTTGTATGGAAATCTCCAGGTTTATAGCTAGTCGTCCTGACAGGTATCTGCAAAACTCTAAAATGTCACAGTTTTCAACAACCTCGTACAAACTGTCTGAGTTTTCACCTAAATTAAACTATTAGCCTGTAATATAATTACAATTATAATCAAATCCAATTATTTTCAGCATTTTCAGAGATGTTAACTGTGTACAGTAGATAATATTGGTTTAAGTTACATGTCCCAGGAAGGACGCCAGCATTATAAACAGCTGATGATCAGGTAAAATGTAAAAGTAAAGAATGCTTTGGCAGTCTGGTCAGTAGACATTAGCAAATTCTGACGCATGTGAGACAGAAAGCTAAAACTATGTAGACCTGTTCCGTTCTAGAGATCAGGTGTGTGTGTAGAATGTGCTACAGCTGCTTACAGCGCAGACACTTGGAATAAGGATCTCAGCCTGCCAGAAACAGAGGGATGTTTAGTGAACTAAGTTTGATGGCTGAAGTTGCAAACACTGCAGCCTGTGTTGTGGCTGCCAGCTGAGGCGAGCCACTGGACAGATTACAAAACTTTGTGCCAGAAATGTACATATAAATATATAAATATACATGTGAAGGTTTAAAATTCTGGAATTTCCTTTTAGAAATAAAGACACAGTTTCAACAAACGTCCAAGAATTGTTTTATCATCAATCTTTTAATCATTTTAGTTTATATTTCTAAACAAGATGGTGATGAACATTTATATTTCAGCCTGACTTTAAATGTAATTTCCTTCATCTTACTGAAAGTAGCATCAAAGTCAGGCCAGCCGGATCCTCCCGGCTCTTATTAATGATCCACACATGTCCTTGAGGAACAGTTAGCCTTTTCCCTCTATGAGTTATATCCCTGATTAGATGATAACAATGATGATTATAATGGACTGTCTTCACTTCACTAATTACTTTGTGCCATTAATATACAATAGCGAGCTCTTACAATCAGCAGTGAAAGCCAGGCAGAAACTACTAATTGGATTTGTAAAATCCATCGCTACTGTTTTTTTTTTCTCTGCAGAAGCACGAAAGATTGGATTCACTTCATCAGACACATCACACTCAACACAAACATGATGATGTAATGCTGAGGATTAACATAGTCATATCATACAGCTTAATCCACCACATTCAACAGGAAACAAATGGAAATGTGAGCATGCAGTGTGAGCTGTAACGCAGGTTCTGGCTCACTGGGCTGAGGTGGCTCATGAATGCACACCATGCACCACCAGTACGACCTCAGCTTCTCCCAGCAGGGACACACGAGTGTCCAAAACATGATGAATGGGACTGTAGTCTATAAGAGGCATCATTTCACCACTTGCATAAGCAAAAAACAAGCTTAGCCCAGCGCTTTGAAAATTAGCTTTAGTATGAGGAGGATGTGATTCCAGCTCATGGCTTCCTGTAATTCCATTAATTGATACTGTATGTGAGTTTTCTCTCATGGCAGCAGAGGCGAGGATGTTGCAGAATCATGATGGATTCAAAGGGTGCCAGTGGTCAAGAGGTGTTTATTTCATGGGCCCCTGCCCCACTGACAGCCTTTTCATATCTGGACATGATATAGAGACCTGACCTGGGGACATGATGCTTCTGGAGAGCAAAGAGAGCTCTTCCTTTTGAAATCCAGCAGACCAGCAAATGCAGGAGCCGTGAAGCGGCTAACCCCTCTGTCTTGTGTTTCACTTGAAAAAAAGGAGGGCTGTAAGTAAAGTGTCCTCAAAAGCAACACAAAAGAGTTGGAGATTTCTGTGGTCCTAATAGGTCAAGGTTGCCTGACAGTAGTGGGAGTGTTAGGAATCCATATCTCATCCTCCAGCTCCCACAAACCGACGTGATTTATTTGATGTTACATAAAGAGTTCAGTGAGGGGGAAGGGAGGATTTTAATTTAAACAGAGGCTTTGATGTAGAAACTGTATGAAGCTCCACATCTGTGGTCAGAGCACCAGTAGCGGTACGAGTCTGACAGGTGGTCCACCTCTTGGGTCAGACTGAAATATCTCATCAAACATTGGATGGATGAGACATTTATGCTTCCAGAGGGAGAATGAAGACGACTCACTTTGGTGACCTTTCTCTTTCCTCTAACGCCACCATGAGGTTGACATTTGTTATTTTGAATGAAATGTACACACAGATGTAAGGCAAGATGCAATTCAGACACACGGCAACTCAAAGTGCTTTACAGGATCATAAAAATAACATTAAAAGACATTAAAAATTGCATATAAAAACATTTAATAACAAGTAAGAATACGTCAAGAAACAAAACATTAAAACAAGTTAAGAGAAAGGGAAGTAGGCTAAAATAGAAAAGGTTTAAAAGATACAAGACTAGAAAATAAAAATCACAGTGCAGTTAAAAGCTTTAAAATTGCTTCAGTGAAAAGCTGCAGCAAACACAAATGTCTTCAGTCCTGATTTAAAGAGGTGAGAGTCAGAGCAGACCTGAACATTTCAGTGAGTTTGTTCCAAATATGTGGCACATAATGTAAATGGATTAACATTACACTGCGTGATGAACACATACCCACCACAGTAGTGATATCCTACATGTGTATGTTTCTCTGCTCTGTGTGTGTGTAGCTCAGCCCGCCCTCGTCACACGGACTGAAGCTCTGCAGAGACTGAATCCACGGAGGCACAACAGCAGAAGACAGGGATGAGAGAGCACTGCTACCTTCCTGACCGTACACCTGCTGTGCCCAAAGTTTGGTGTCCAGAAACGTCCTAACTTGAGAGGGATTACTTTGGTATGAGTCTTGAAATTATCTTTGTAGGGAAGTCCTGTGTAATACACCTTTAAAATTATGAGTATGTCAGCATGCTGGCATTAGCATTTAGCTCAGCCATACGTAGCTGCTAGCATGGCTGCAGAGTCGTAGTCTTGTCAAGTAAACTTTCCTTTACATGGTAATGGTAACTTAAAACCTAAAAACATACAGACAGCTGCTCTTATAAAAAGCTGATATTATTAGTTATGCTCAGTTTTCTTTATCAGCCTCACTGAAGTCATGTGAGCTCTTTCTTTCACAGCACATCAGCAGGAGATGATCGTCCACACTGCTTCACTGCTCCATGTGCTCCAGTGAAATGTCAAACCATGAAAACCTCTTTTTTGTGGGCCGTCCTCCCTCCTCTCCCAGCACACTTGTAATCCAATATCCATTTCAGCATGGAAATGAGAAATAACAAGATTAGGAAACAATTTCTATGAATCGTCTCATGTTCGCTCACTGTTTATGGTTTCCCAGGAGGGAAAGGAGACTGTGGTCTCCATGGAAACTGTGGCTGGCCAATGGTGGGTGTTTTTCTGCCTGACCGTGTGACGTGCTGCCTGTTGAGATGGGCATTGAAGTTGGCAGTCGAGTGTCAACCCATAATTTTCATTGCCAAAAAAAAAAGAAAGAAAGTGCAGGATCCAGAAAAAGTGCATTACCAGAGAGATTCTTTGTGCACAGGGTGAAGATGTTTTACTGTGCTCAGGTTCTCTTTGACCCTGTTTGGACATCAGACACCCTCAGCTATATTCAAGCTTAGCTGCTGTCATAGTCATTAATAATGACCAACATCAAGGTGAAATTACAGTTGAAATTTTAAAAGTACTGTGGCAGTAGAACAAAATTGGATCTGCATTAATATTTCCTAAGAAAAGTACGTACATCTGTGTTTTGACCTCAGAGCTCTGTGGCTTTATTGTCTGTAAAGCATTTTGTAACTGCACGTGAAGAGTGCTACACAAATAAAGTTTATTATATAATGTAACAGGCAAATAAAGCTGAGCCCTCAGGAAAATGTGCTGCTCCCTGTTCTGGGCAATATGAGCAGCAGCCTTGAAACTACCTGTCGACATTGATCAGTCACACGGCGGCTTTCTCTGAGATGGGACTTGCAGTTATTAGAGCGAGAGGCTGTTAGATGGAGAACCCGGTCGTCCCCTGCCTCTGACAGCTCAGGTAAGCCCTGAGGAAAACTGCCCCCCGAGCACATCAGCCCTCGCCATCGCTCCAATTTCAAGTCAGCAGGCTGGTGTGATGTATTGGCTCTCAGCAGTCTGCTCTCTACAATAAATTGTATGGCCGTTCAGTGCCATAGCTGTGTAAATTAGGACATCACACTGTACTGTAGATGCAGTTTTTTTAAGGGGGGAATAAGTATGGGTAGTGTTGCTCCATGGCACCCCCCCCAAAAAATATATCTGTGTATGGTTTAATGGGGCTGTTGATCAGTACAGATGCCTCGACAGTTACCTCCTGGTTATATCCAGCCTTCAGAAAGCGACCACTGCTGTGTTGGGAGGAGGTTTTCTTAAATCACAAACACTCTGGCTACAAAGAGTCGTTCTGAAGCTGAAACAACTCACAGTGTTATTGTTACTCGATTACTCATGGAGATATATCACCTTTACACAAGACAGCTCACCCCCCTCTGGTGTGAAAATGTGACTTAATAATGTGCATCAGTTACAGGCCACGGTAGCTCGAGGGCATGCAGCGAGTCTGGGGGCTGTACAAGAGTCTTGGAGTGTAAATGTTCTGTAAGTGTTGTTAGTATAGGATTGAAATTATAGATGACAAAATGTCTGAGTGTGATGATTAATACAGTGTGGTGGATTTATTCTCTCCTCAAGAGAGCTTGTTATCACTGTTCTGTGCTGCAGATTTATAGTTTCAGGCTCTATGTTATTGTGAGCAGCGAGGAGACCTGTTGATTAAACCTGTATGTAAGTAATTCTTTTAATCATTTGGTTGGTAGAAATCTTGTGGTAGTTTCACTGAGGCATAACATAACATAGTGTTTAATCACAGTGTCCTTTCAGCACTTTAGTTTCATGCAGATTTGATGTTAAAACTTTTGTCAGTAATGTTTCAAGTGAAATGTGAACAAAATGCTATTTCTGTGTACTGCCTGACATGATGTTGTACACAGAGCTGGATGCAGGAGATTAGTGTGTGAATCCTGAAAGCTGCCTGTGGTGAAATGAAGGTCATAAAAGTAAATATGAAGGGGTTTAGAGAGATCTGGGTATCACAAGGTTCACTTAGGAACAAACAACATAACAAAGGCAGAAACCAGCTTGGCTCTGATGCAGGTAGCCTCGCTGATGGTCACTGTGCCAGACTGCAGAATAAACCCATCAGATCAGATCTGACTGATCAGATCAGAGCTTCTGGCTGACAATCTGTTTGGATGAGGTCTGCAGTGTTTAAAGGACAATAAGCATCAGTCTGACCCGGGGCTCAGTCCCACCTCTCACCCTGATGAGCCCGACAGGAACGCCTCCAGCTGCTTCCACTCATTGATTAGGAGCCACACCTGCCCACAGGTGATCTGAACCACCTGAGTCCAGAGGGTTCCAAGTAGTTCTCCACACTGGGACTTTGACAGTGTTACCTATGAACTAAGATTTTAACATGTGGAGGAAAAATAATGTCACATGTGAATTATAGGCACATTCATGTGTGATTAGCTATATTTTATCATGTGATCATAAACTGTCACATGTGAACT
The DNA here is from genome assembly GCF_904848185.1 of Acanthopagrus latus. Taxonomy (NCBI): domain Eukaryota; kingdom Metazoa; phylum Chordata; class Actinopteri; order Spariformes; family Sparidae; genus Acanthopagrus; species Acanthopagrus latus. The sequence continues at coordinate 31,234,601 of NC_051056.1, forward strand.
GGATTTTTCTCATGTGAATTGAAGTTTGTAGGACATTTAGAATTTCACATATGACTTAGATTCATACAGTTTCACATGTGGATTAAAAGTAGCGCCTGTGGAAGCATGTGAATGAAGTGTACTTTGAGTAATTGTCCTGATTAGTTTAACTCACCAGCAGCTCTTTAATTAGATCAGATGAGTATCTACAGAATATGTCAGCACCAAGAAGAGTACAGATTTGAGGTCAGACACACTAAACATTCCTTTTTTGTTTAGCAGAAATGTATTTTGACTTCCTTCCTATCCTGTTCTTGTATCCTACAGGTTAGGAGCCATTGCTCTGACACAGTCTCTGACTCTTCGATATTAGATGATATTTCATTAGACCTGATTTCTGTTTCGTCCTTATTTGTCCATACCAGCCAAGATATTCACAGGTATGTGAAATATTTCTTAATGGTCTCTGTGGACCGGGGGCAGCCAGCCGTCGCTCTCTGCTCGTTTGTGTGCTTTGTCAGTTTTTCTGTAAACCTCTATTCATGCTACCCGTCCAGCCACTGTCTTTAGAAACCCCCCCTGTCCTATAGAGCCACACAGCAGGCAATATCTCTCTGGGGCTGCCAAAGCCAATGTCTTTCACACCAACAGCCCACATCAGACGACATCAGAAAGCAGCCCAGGGTGTGTTCATCCATTTGCCAGGCCCCTCCACTGTGGTCGTGCTCCATCAGGAGACCGGTGCCCCCCTTGGACTTGGGAACCCATTTAATCAATGGCAGAGATTACAGTAGTCACGACCAGCTGGCGCCTGCTTGACACCAACGTCTTCGGTGTCCATGCAGGGGCCTGTTTCTCCTTTGCCGTCCCTGCAGGCCCCTCACTGTGAGAGGCCAAAGACCACCAATAGACAGTGTGCCTTATGATTGACGTTGCTGTTGTGTCACATCACATTGCATAGTTCACCCTCACAAAGCTGTCACACAGTGCATTGTAAAAGGAAGACGTGTGACCTTGTGTTTGCCTCCACATGGTGATTTGTTTCTGATCCTGCATGTTGTACTACAGAAGTTATGTTGAATTTGTTTCTGCTGGACTTTTATCCACACAGAGTTTCATACACATGGAACTTGTGATTTGATTCTGCCTGCACTCGCTGGCACCCTGTCGACAGGCTTTCCACATTTTCCCAGCATGCACAAAATAACCTTCTGTAAGAGACATCGTTATGTTTTTCAGCAGCAGCAGCAGAGGTTCTTAAAATATTCACGGTCATATTGGGTAAACCTTGAGCTCCAAGGTTGCCAAGGAACTGTTAATAGAATGTGTTTTCTGCAGCAGCTGCTCTCCTGAACTCGCAGCTCTACACAACATCTCTGCTGGGCACCGTCAGATGAGTCACCAGCAGTTTGTCAGGCATCTCAGCGTAGCTTGTTTATGTTCATTCACAAAAGAATAAAACATTTCACATGGGGCTGATTAGAGATCTGTTCATACTACAATGCAGAGGAAGAGTACAGTGGCCTATGTTTACTTAGTGTCTCGTCGATTACTAATTAATGGTGAAGTGGTTGATAGTGGTGATGAGGGAATTGTTGGTACAAAGTGTCTTAATTTGTATGCTTTTAGTAGACTTTAATACAAATGCTATGTAACTGAATGAGGGTTGATGGGAGGTGTCTTCATTATCAATGCCAGTGACTTCATTCAGCAGCGACAGTAATATTTATACACTGTACATCCTGCTGCACTAGTTATACTGAACACACTCTAAGTGCATTTTTTTGTCTCTGTACTTGTACTGTGCACAATAACACAATGAATAAAGTTGAATCTAATCTAAACTAATCTAATCTGATCTAATCTGATGAGATCATGTTTACTTTGATTAGTCTGCCGTCCTCCCTCTGACTCGACAGGCAACACACTGAACTGAACTGTTACCTTGAGAAAAGTTGTGGATCTGTGTCCAACATGTTGGAAACATGTGGGATCATTTAAGGGCATTTTAATGTGGACATGTTCTATTATATCTTTATGTATAGTGCATGGCAGTTCAGTGAGTACAGACACAATCTATTTTTTGAACAGTTGAACTGAACCCAAGCCTTTCTGAAGACAGAGACAGAGAAATCCTGCTTCCCATCTTCTTATCTGCAGAGTGTTAATGTTTCAACAGGTAATTCAGTCAGGCTTGATGTTAGTTAACAGTTAAAAGTGTCTGTGAACCTGAAAGCTCATAATTGTCTTATTCTCCTCTAAATATGTTAAGACAAAGAATGGTAACATTTAAGTAAGCAAGTAAAAACTTTATTTACTTTTCTAAACCAAATTTACCCAATTTAAAATAAAACCAAAGAAAAACTTTAAAGTATACTCACAAACTGACTGATGTGTAGCCAAATCATCTCTGGTGTAAAGTTCTAGGTTACATCGACCAGGTGACTCTCCCCGTCCTCCTCAAAATGACCTTAGACGACTCATCCAACAAACTCTCAAGAAGCTGTTCTCAGGTCCCGGAAACAAGCAGCGGGTTGAAAGAGTGCCTTGTCCCAGCAGTCAGGTATGAGCTGTTCAGCTTCATGAATGTACATGTTATATCCTCAGCCAGGTGGAGGTACAATCCACCGGCTGTTACCAGGGAGTTTTCTTTGGCCCTGAGGTTGCAGGAGAGCAACAGACTCAAAGGCATCATACAGCTCTTGTTGGCGGCTGCCGCCTCTTCACTCTGCCGCTTCAGTCCCAGAACGACGATAGAGAGCAGCTCCTCCGGTGACGCTTTGAATTTTTATGGGACATTTATTTTCTCTGGCAAAGAAACAGAGAGCTCAAGAGAGGGTTGTTTGGTCAATGCAGTTCAGTTTGCTCTGCGATTTACTGGCATGATGTTTGAAAAGAGTGTCAGTCATTTTTAATTTGGGTTATGTTAATTAGACTTGGTACCGCTGGTGCGTACTGTAGGTGACCTGTCGTGTCATTTCAGATGAAGATTGACAGAAACATGTTACACGATTCACAAGCTCTGCAGACAGTATTGGCTGCTGCACCGCTGCTGACATGTGATGGCCTAATCCCAGACCAGAAGAGAATTTACTGTGTGGCAAATAGACTTTACACATTTATTTAAGAATATGCATCATCTAGAAAGAATATTCTGACACAGGATCCGTCTTCAACACATGGCATCAGCCGATACAACAGGACCCTTCTTGATGTGAGTACAATAACATTATAATGAACAAAAATTATGCCAAAATACAACAAGAAATAATAGTGATAATAATAAGAAACTTGAACCTTTAAATGAGGCACAAACAACCTTTGGGATAATCGATCTGAATCTTATTTCCAAATAGGTAGAAATCCAAGTCTCGTATTAAAGTTCCAAATTAATAGAATTACATATGGATGTAATTATACTGTCAGACTATGTGATTAATGTTGCTATGCTGTCTCTGTGCCCTTAACTGTGAAACATAAAGCATGACTCCCACAGGAACTGGACACTGCAGACCTCTGTGTACATGAACTAAGTAACCAAAGTTACTGTCATAAATATTTCATAGAGAAAATTACTTTCAGTCATAAATACATCATGTAAACGCTGGAGACTGGAACTCAGCCAGACCTCCTGTAACAGGGCAACACGATATGCATCACCTCATAAAAGGCACCAATTAACCGGCCCTCGTATATCAGTTCCTAGTCACTTACAAAGTCATTGCCTTCCTTCCTGCTCTCATTATCATCACATGCAGGAGGCGCCCACAAGAGTGCACTTCACAGTAGTCGGGGAAAGGGGAGGTATTGTTGTTTTTTATCAGTGAGGGGTTTCCTCCTGTGTTCTCCAGGGGCTCTGGGAGTTGTGAATGGGGCTGGAGCTTTCCGCATGTCCCAGTGTGACATCTCCATTGTACTGGGAGAAAACACTGGGGCGGCAGGGCGGCGCAGACGGCATTATGAAGTGTACCACTATTGACAGTGAGACATATATCAAAGCTCCTACTCTGCATATCACAATGTCCAACCCACCAATCACTGTGAGAAACAATGAGACGGAACACAACAGGCTTCACTCGGAGTGTTTGTCTGAGTTATGGGGTCACACAGTATCTGTGTCAAAGGTTGCAGAGGCCTCGCACTCTGCAGACCTCAGGGACTTCAGATTATTCCATGAATGCTCATCATAGGTATGAAAATAAGACTAATAACATAATTCCGCAAAGATAAAAACATGAAAACTGTACTCATATATGGGCTGTTTTTTAAATGAAGACTGTTAAATTATTGCAACTATCTCATTGGGCAAAAACAAAAACCTTTGCAGATCAAGTGATGCAACATCAGATGATCCCATGGAATATAGATATCTTTAGATATTATATAGAGAAGGTTTTTTTTCCACGGAGCTGGCAGCCTGGTTCTAGCAGGACTCGGCTCCGTCTGTTTGTTGGCCGTCCATACTGAACATCAGAGTAGATAGTTGAACAACTCATTTCAGTGAGAGCAGGTGTTCATAGTCCCAGAAGATGAATCCCCCTGACATGTAGCGCCACCAACAGGTTAATGTTTTCACTTATCAGATGAAATATCCTTGACGACCATGTTTCTCAGGCGTGTGCTTGGCACTCCTCTCTCTCTGGTATGATGAGGAGCTGTACAGCATCAGTGTAATCAAGACTTCTTCTTACCCCCTGCTCCGTCAGCTCCACACTGCCACTTCATCTAGTTCTACAGTTAGTGAGCTCTGCTTTGCCTGATAATAACCCTCTTTTCTGTCTGCTCACAGTCCTGACTTCCTTACTTGGTCCCTGCCTATCCTCCTCGGCAGCCAAGCCTTCTCCTACCTCACTTACCTGCCGCAGTGCTTTGTACCATACTTTCAGTCCAGAACCCCCAGAACCCTGGACCTGCTCCTCTCTGCCTCGTCTTCTCTTGATATCACTTCAATAAAAGACCTTACACTGATTTTCTGGCTTATGACGCCACAGGCTCCACCATTTTTGCTCTGTCGCTATTGTTGCTCCCCTCTTCAGCTCTGGCAAACCGATCTCTGCTGGCTGACTTTAAACGCATCATTATTGGTACATCAGTGTAGGAAAGTTACCACAGATTTGAAAACTCTGTATACTGCAAAATACAGTGATGGGCTTAATCAGCACTGTGTGATCGTGCCGGGGAAGGGCTTGGATGTAACGATCGTTTGTATGTAAAAGTCCTGCACCAGCACATGCGCAGCCTGACAGAGCTAGCATGGCTGCAGACTTGATTTCTCTGAGATTAGAATGTGTTTACTCTGCTTTAGCTAATAAAAAAATATCGGGGAAGAAACATCTCACCAAGTGCAACAGCTTTACCTATCAGCAGACAGGAGCTCTTGTTTAATCACACTGAGGATCTGGCGTGTACAGAGAGGTATTTTGCTGTGGTGGCAAACAGAAACGTGAAGCTGCTCAGATTGAGACAAACTGTGCTGCTGTGTTTTTATTGCCTGTATCTCCACCCAGCAAATGGTGCCGCGCGCCATCGCTGCCCCCACATTATTTACACCTCCTTTTTATTAGGGCAATCTTGACATGTGTGCCGGTGATCGATGGGCTTTTTTTTATACTAGTCCTGTAGGGTTGCCAAAGTGGGCCATGGGCTCGGGTCCTAAAAAAAAGAACTAACTATAATGATGGGGCTGAGCTTTATACTGCCTTTGTTTAGATTTTATTCTATTTCTTTAACAGGCTGGATTTAGGATGAAAAATGTGTCAAACTAGAGATTTAAACTGATTATTTTAGGGGAATACGTGTCCTGTAACACCCTACCTTCTTATTACAGAAGCGAGAGTCAACATGCATCCAATTATTTCTTATTTTAATCACATACAAACCAAATCCCAAACATGCTATTCATCCATGACAACAGTATCTCATTTGCAGCGGGGTTAAAGGGTTATTCCAACAGGCAGATACAGGAAATTAACACACAGTTCTGTCAGGAAAATAATCTGCAAATGCAAAATAAAACCAACATGATTCAAAGACCACGCTGCTCAAATCAAAAGGGGATTCAGGCTACTCATTATGTAGTAAGTGCATATTGCTCATGTTTTGGTACCATCATGATTGACACTTCCATACTGTAAAAATGGAACCTTGAATTGTGAAAGCTCACCTCAGTGATACATATTTATATTAGTTGCTGCTGAAATGCTATCCAAATAGATCTGACCTTGCCTCAGATACAGAACAAAAAATGAATTATATATAACCCATACAGACTTCACTTGGAAAATAAGGGCGAATAATACATACTATGAAGCGCTGAAGATGCACTTTTCAAGCCGTTAAGCCAGGGGGACATCCACACTGGTGAAATGTCAAAGCCTGAAATCCACAGGAGATACATTCCTGGATTTGTAAAGGGATTTTCTTTGAAGCATTTGCTGGTGAATATTAATGTCCGGAGGAACTGCACTTGTCAGGCTTTGTGCAGCTCAAAATGGTCACGACAGCACGGAGAGAGGCTGCACAGGTCGTATTCTTGAAATTGATACGAAACATAACCTTAGAATTAATCTTTAAATGACTGTCTTCCTTACCTGAAGACAGATTTGATGCATTGCTCTGAATCTTTTTCAGAAAGTAATAAGAATTGTCTGAAATCAGCTTAGAATACAGGACGAAGCTGACAGTAACTCACCCGACTCACTCACTGCACTCACTACCAGCAGAATGCACTTTACCAGCATTTTAGTTTTTACACAATACATTTGTTTAGCATAATGTGGTGAAAATACATTTACTCAGATACTGTTTTTGGTACAATTTATTCATCTTCTGTACCACATTTCAGATGAACACTGAACACTTTCAATTCAAACTATTTTTCTATTTTTCTGACAGCTGGTTTGTTTTTTTGCTGATTAATGAATAATAAACTCAAATTACATGGTGGGCCTAAATGCACTTACTGAACTAATTCTCCAGTTAATACCGTCAACTATCCTGTTGGATATGAAGAACAGTATGGATAATAATATTTAATGCACTATCAACAGTATGAATTCCTCCTCCATGACTGCTTGTTGGTATGATGTACTGAAGAGACTACAGTAATGTAGTAACACCTCATGATAGGAGTTACAGCAACAGCAAAGCTTTCTTGTGGCAGTAATAATTATGATGGGAGCAAAGGAGGAAGGCAGCTGGTGTTATATAGTCTCACATTAGATGTGATGAAGACCACATGAAGAAGTAGTCAGCGTGGATGGGTTGGCTGACATAACATCAGACTGACTCACACAGGAGACTACGTTCAACAGTCAGCGTTGTTTTTTTTTATAAAGAATAACTTTGATTTCATATTTTTATACTTCTTTTTCTTCTTCTTCTTCTGTGTTGTAGTCTCTAGTAGAAGTACCTCTACAGTCTCCCACCCCTTCATCATTTCAGTCAGATGTATTATGTTCTGTCTCCATCTCTTTTAAAGAAAGTCATAAGGTCACTCTGCAGAAAGGATGAAGTCATGACTCCATTTTATTTTCAATCCCATCTCGTATGATTCCGTAGATTCCTCCGACTCACAGAGAAATTAGATCCCTGCCTCCATAAAAACGTTTTTACTCTTTAACTGACTCGAACTTTGTACTAAACTAAGCTGCTCATGCATATGTACTTTCTTTTTGCCTCCTCTCCTGCGTCCATGTCTGCAGGCTTACACTTCTAACACACTTTATAACATACATAGTCATAATCACTAATGAATGTTTAGTAAGAATCTTCTTTTCACACTTCACAGCAACACTGTAAGCAGCTGTCCAGGTTTTCTCCCTCCTCCTCTCTGTGTTCTTGCAGCTCTGTGTGCTCTTTCTCCTGATTAACTCTGAAATGTTTGTGGTATTTCCACTGTAACACATGAACAGGCAAGCCAAGCAAACCAAGTTCCGCTTCATCCTGGAGTACCGTGGACTGGATGTCTTTCCTGACAGTAGAAGGTGAAAGTATCCAGAGATGGACTGCAACAACAGCTCAGTGCTGAAATTTGAAAGGACCAACATCATTTTTTTTCTGCAATGCAATTAAATAATGTGTTTAGTAGTGAGCAGTAGCCAATCACTGTCCAGGAGGTTGGAATTTGGAAAAGAAAATGATGCTGGTAAGTTTCTGCTTTTCTCTGAGCATAATATTCAGCGGGCCACCCTGGACACCAACAGAGCTGCTGGTACGACGGGACACATTAATATAGTGTCCTCAGCACTGCATGCCTAGTATTGTTAAACTGCTGCCTTCTGGTGCTGCTGAGGAGTTCGACATCAAGTGTTTACAAGTGACGGCTCGATCAGTGTATTTATACTGCAACACCCAGATGTTTGTGGGAAGTACGAGCTGCATGTAAACAGACGTCTCAAAGTTGATCAGTTTAATTAAATAAAATGAAGATGCTGAGAGGAGATGGAGAAAAACAAAGTTAACCGTTCACCATGAAATTTTACGTGGACACCTCAAAACCTATAATAATGCAGTCAAACAGTCAAGAATCTCCCATTTCCAAAAGCTAATCGACGAACATAAAAACAACCAAAAATTCCTCTTCTCCACAATTGACTTTCTAACAAACACACATTTTAATAGATCCTCCAAAACACCAACTGACGCCCTTTGCGAGGATTTTGCAGACCACTTCAGAAGTAAAATCAATGACATCAGATCGAGTCTCTTACCTCAACAGATTTTAAATGTCGACACACCTGGATCGTTGATTTTACCCGCGGAAACACTAGAGAGTTTTGCCCTGGTTGATGCGAGGACACTTGGTCGAGTTTTCTCCCAAGTAAAGCCCACGACCTGCCTATTAGACCCAATTCCCACACCGTTTTTTAAAACACTTTGTGGATTTTTTGAGGATCAGTTGTTATATATGGTGAATTGCTCTCTTCAGACGGGTGTCTTCCCCGCCTCCTTTAAAACGGCGGTGGTGAAGCCCCTTCTGAAGAAGAGCAACCTAGATCCCAACACCTTTAATAACACACATAATATGTGTGAGTGTGTGTATGAGTGTGTATGTCTCTGTCCATGTCTGAAGGGGTGGGAGGGTTTGGGTTCTTTTAATTATCTTCTCCTAACTTTATTTTGCTGTTTCTATTTTTCTGCTGTTGTTTGTTTATTTCTGTGAGGCACTTTGAGGTACTTTTTTCTGTATGAAAAGTGCCATATAAATAAAGATTGATTGATTGATTGATTGAAAATGAAGCCAAAGAAAACTGAACAGATAGCTTGTTAAGGCTTGATATGAATAATAAACATTTGAATGGACGAGGAATGATAATTAATGCAGCAGTGGGAGACAAAGGTATCTGAAAGTCAAAGCCTGGCAGATATACCGCACCGCCAGCATGTTCCTGTCTTTAAATTTGAAGCAAGTCCTTGAGAGCCTGTAATCATCAGCTGGCCACTGCTGCAGAGGAAGAAATAATGATGAAGATGACGCTTCACAGACATGTGGACAGTTTACCGATGGACTAATAGCAGGAGAACGGACGGAGAGGAGAAACTGGGAGAAGAATTTCTGTGATTTCTTCTCGACTGGGGGAATTGCCGGAGCACTCCAATTGATATAATTGCCTCCATGTGCGGAGGGCTCTGGAGATAGCTGTGGTGCTGGGCTGCTCTGCCTCCATCAGATACCACTGTCTGAAAAATCATTTCTGTTGAGCACAGAGACCCGGAGCCTCCTGCTCTCCCTGCGCTGAGCATGTCATGCTGCCGTGGATAATAATGCTACCATGTGGACCTGGTTCAGGAAAAACACTTCCATATGTTGTGTGTGCATGCTTCCCTTTCAAGATTTATGAATGAATGAGCTTCAAATGCTCCAAAGTCCAGAGAGCCGCTGACAAGCTCATGTTTGGAATTTCACAATGAAATCCATTCGCTGTTCTGCGGTGTGTTTGTCTGTGGTTTTGCCAAAGTACTTTCTTCAGCCGTGCACACAGGAAAGTGTAACTGATGTTCTTCCTCTTTCACAATTACTCTAAATATGTGGTTGCACTGTGACCTGGTTTGGATGTTTACTGCAGTCAGTGTAAAGACATGCACATGGAAATGCCTGAAGAGGCTTTTACTTCAAACATGATGATTTGAAGACTTCCTCTTTCATTTGTCTTGTTGACTCAAAATCTTTCTTCCTTTGGTTTTGTTGCAAATAAGGAATAACACACTGACATCAGTGTGGTGGAAGTGTTCCACACTCCTCTAAAGGTGAGTTCTGATCCACAGTTCGTTCAGGTTGGTGTAAAACTTCCAAACTAACACAGGACAAGACATCAGGCAGACATAATGTATATTAAACTACGACATATGTTAGCCTCTCTAAATGCCCCATATAATCATATGAATATGATTATATATTAAATCACATTATCATATTATCATATGAATATGATTATATTCATATGATCTGATGACTCACCTCAGCTCATCTGTCACCACCATGGGCAAAGGGAACATATTTCTAAGATAAGCTTCGATGTGAGCTGAAAGTTTTGAAAGTATTGTCTGTAGAAATGTCTCAGTTCAGTGGCTGGTGTTACAGATGTAGTTATAAAGATGTTAATGTGTGAAGAGACACATACAGCCAGTATCTCCAGAACAATGTGGATGAATAAATAACACTTGAGGTGAAATGTGGCAAAAATATCTTTTTTTAATCTTGATTTTGGGTCGGGCTGTCCCTCAAGGTTAGTTTTAGCTTCTGCCCAAAAGCAAGAACCGGACCACTGACTGTTGGTGGGAAATGAGACGGGAGCAGCGGTTCTGTGTAGTCGGCACTCTCACCAACCTCCACCTCCACATGAAATACTGTGGATGTATAACAACGTGAAGTTAGTTCCACCTTTGCTCTTGAAATAAAGAGTCATGATTCAGAGAGAGGTCTCTGTCAGCTGAACATTAAAAATACAATATCACACTTCAAACAAATTCAAATCATATTTCAAACAACTGATTGTTCTCAGTGGACTGACAGAGTCGCTCTGGCCATGACAGGCAGAGGACACACCAACACTTCTTACAGAGCCAGATTCAGTGTTTGTCTTTTTAGATATCCATGTTATTCAGTTCCAGACCCACCATGTGTTCTGCTTCTGAAAATGTGATAAATCACACACATGCAACATGACAACACCTGAAGGAACTACATGTTCAGGTAGAGCTGCAGCAGTTACACACACACACACACACACACACACACATATATATATATATATATATATATATATATATATAGATATATATATATATATATATATTCAACGTTTCATGTCATTTTAAAAAACAAGTTATAATTCTCAGATTCAAGCTTCTTAAATGTGAATATTATCTTGTTTCTGTCCTCCACTGTGACAGTTAACTGTATATCTGTGGGTTGTGGATGAAACAGGACATTTGAGGACGTCGGTCAACATTTCATAGACTTAGCAACTGACTGACTGATCTGGATCAGCTAATTTTAAGGAAAACTCCATTTTGTAGTGTTACAAACAAAAACATGTAAAGCAGGCACATGACAGATTTCAACTTTATGCATTTTTTTTATTCAAAACTATGAAACCAAAAGTTTGAATCCACATTTTAGAAGCCTCTTCTTTCCCCTGTTGTAGATGCCAGAGATGAGTGTTTTAAAGGCTAAAGGAATACACATTAACATTTTGAACCACATGTGAAGGGGGAAGTCATCCGGCTCCTGTCCGACAGTAACCTTTGCTCTTCTGGCCGGACGCTGCTCTGCTGATCCTCTTGAGGGCAGTGCAAACAGTGAGCTCTGGGGAGGAACGGCCCCAGCCGACACAAGCAGGCTCGCCAGATTTCTCCAATTGACATTTCCCATCATGCCCACACAGCCTGCATCAGTATTCACAACCTGAGTGGAAGAGGCCACTGGGGAGGCGAGCAAAGTGCGAGTGAGAGAAGACAACACAGTACAGGAACACAGTCGGGCCTGGAGCCTCGCTGGGTTTTCCTTTTTCTCCATCTGCTGTTATCTTCTGGCTCAAGTTTCTTGTTTTTCTTGAATACGAATATTAAATATAAAAAACAGCCATTATATTAAACTCAGAGATTAAACAGGAGTCAAAGCTTCAGGGGGAAATAAATATGGACAGTTGGACACAAAGACAAATACAAAGTTGAGACCAAGTGGGCTGAATGCTGGAGAACCATCTCGGGCCTGGCCGGCCCATCAGCCGGAGGTCTCAGGAAGTGATTAACCCTCCTCAGATACCACCGGATGATGTGAACGCACACGTGTCAGCCTGTTTGTGTGTGTTGGGAGGAGAAGTGGTGGGAGTCGAGTGTGGGCAGCCAATCTGTAAGCCCTTCTCCTGAGGCTCTCCCTAAAAGTGGGGTCATCACCCCTGATCTTGAAATTGAATTCCGATGATTCTGGTTTCCCCCGTGTAAATCCTCTTCCCTCAGGGCCTTCCACCCACACACTGTGCAACAAGACCTCCACTGCAGCTCACATCCTCTGTCAGTTTCAGCTACAATCTCATTCAAGATAAATTGAAAACATGTTTAATTTCATCAAATGTAGAACGTTTTAAAAATTGTTAATTTGATACTAAAAATCTGAATTTGATCCAAAGTTCTTGATTATTCCTTCACGTAAATCGTCCTTCAGCCAGAGCCAAAGACTTCCCGCAGCCAATTAAAGGTTAGTGTTGTGCAAAATAGCTCAACAGCAACTTCGCTCAACCTCAAAGGCAATTTAACAATTTCTGAGATGCAACCAGCTGCAGCATCCAAGCGCCGATTAAGATTCCGGCTTTGGATTTGAACCAGCGACAGAGAATCTCGAGGTTCTTTCCAGACAAAGTAGCACATTTGCTGGCTGTCATTCACTTTCAGACAGATGTTTGTTGGGTAAATCTGCCAGACGAGGGAACCCAGCCAGTGAAGCGAGTGAAGAAGTGCGTACATCAGTTCGTTGTTCACCGCAGCCCCAAACACACCGGATGTCAAGCGTGACGCGCTACATGCCAGAATACACACGACAAAGCAGATGCAGCAGACGTGTCTGCTCGAGCCACTGCGAGCACAGATTGACTTATAGTGAAAGTCGTCAATGATTTTCCAGTTCCCAGTGCAAGAAAAGGGGAAATGTCGTCATTGCATCTGTTAAAACAACAATCTTCTCCTGAAAAAGATGCTTTTGTTATACACAGTGCATATATGTGTGTATGAAGTGTAAAGATGCCTGGATTCATTTATTCTTCAGAAAGTGGGAAAACGTTCATATTGAATGTGTTAGAAAGCTTTCCACTGCAACAAAAAAGACTCATATTAAAGCAAAGAATGTTCACTGTGACCATATTTAATCTGCTTCCATAACCATATTTGCTGCTGGCAAACAAGGCGTGATTCATGCTTTTATGATTCGGTTTGGCCAACCCAAAATATTTGGTTGGTTAATACCCTGTCTGAGTTCCACATGCACTGACTCTCAATATTTAACAAAACAACTTCTTTCATCAACCTTATTCTTGCATTAATCAACATTTATCAACATCCTTCACTATGAAGGACCACCTACACATTAGAGATAGTTAGCTTATCTGTTATTAAGAATATGTTGATTTGTGAAATCATACATCTTAATGCTTGAATTATGTGTGACACTTTCTAGCACGACTTGTTTGAAATCACAACTATCCACCGCTTCTGTCTGAAAGCTCTCTCAGCTCGAGCCCCGAGCTAAAAGGAACTTGCTGTTTGTTTCTGAAGACACTCGGTTGTCTTCCTGAGACTCAATATTCCCTCTTCGACTCGAGTTGTGGCTGAACACAAGCAGTAGTAGTGAGGTTTGATGCAAGAGCTCACATCATTACACCACTGCACTTAAAAAGGCGAGCCGCAGGATTAACAAGAGATTTTTCCTTCACCTTTGACATTTAGCATGTCAATGAAGCGCTCACTCTGCTCTCTCTGCAGCTCCTCTCCTCATTACCCTCTTTGGCGCTCATCGACGCTCTTTTTCTATCTCGTAATCTTTCTCCCTTTCACTCCCCCCTGCACACATTCCCTGCTGCTCTGTCTCTCTCCAGCAACACAACCAGTTCATTCTGCAAATGACTTCACCTGAAGTCAACTGGAAATGAGAAGGCCTGCTCACGTAGTTGCTCCACTATAGGGCTCCGTCTGCAGAGCGAGCTGCTGCTTCGCTCTTCCCCCTGCAGGCTTGGTATGCTAGGGGCTATAAGGCTCAGTCCCATTCTGTTCCAACCTGGATAAAGTATGCTCACTGTCAGCACTTTCTGCAGCAGCCTGGCACTCTGTTTATTTTTGCAAGACACAGAGCTGAATAGACTTTAATAAATACCATGGCCTGAGAGTCAGGGAGCCATCTGAGCTTGTCACAACTTGTAACTTAGCTGGTGCACCAGTTCAGACCTGCGATTGGGTGTTCACTTAACGGATGAGTGAGTGCACAACTCTCTCACCCGGGCCCTTTGGAAATTGCACTGGTCAGGATACTGCAGAAGAATCACTGCTGCACGCATCTACTGAGCCACACATGTCCACATGCCAGCATATTTAAACCTCTGCTGGGTCCAGACTGAACAGCTCCAAGCTATTTTGAAGGATGCTTAACAGAAATCAATCAGCACAAGATCCAAGTGTGACACCAGAGCCATGAGTTGTTGGAATGCTTCCATGCAGTCCTGAAGTATTTGCTGGGTGTTTTATGTTTCCAAATATAGCCAAGTCACATCCTGCTGAGGCCAGAATGGATTCAAACACATGCAGAGGACACACAATTAGAAATGGCACAAAGCAGAGGTGTGAGATGAAAAATGGCAGGTGAGATCAAACTTCACATTCATTACTATGAAAAAGAAACACAGCAGGTGATCTGATGATGTGTGCTCATCCAAACTGTGAGCTCTGTGCACAACATCTGACGTGATGTGAATGCTATAACTTACTTTGAGGCTCCGAAAGGGAACAGTTAACATTCTGGATTTTTGTGCCCTCTTATAAGTTTGCTAGCTTTCTTAACTAGACTATAACTGTTAGTATAAAGCTACAACAAGGAGCCTGTTAGCTTAGCTTGGAATAGACTTGAGCTATCCCAGCACCTCTAAGGCTTACAAATAACATGCTATAACTTCTTTATGGTGTTTTTACTATAGTTTTACACTTTAAAAAGGCACTTCACCCTCGAGAGGTCGAGAGAAAATCATTCCTTCATGAACCAACTTGCAACAAGGTCTGCTGATCATCTTCATTGCTAATGTTGCTTCTTCAGTATTTCTGGAGAGAGACATTGTTGATGACTTTTAGTTTTATTTCTGTGTGTGCTTTTAGCAGCAAGTGCCATTTAGTTCCATTATATTTGAGAAAAGGCTGAAATCTCTGCAACTTGCATCAAAGCAATCAAGATGGAAAAATAGCATGACAGCTAAGAGGAACACAATGAATTTCTGTGGGGCTGTATTTTCTCTTAAATCCATACAAAGACAGCTACATCTTTCCCAAAATATCAGATTATTACATTAAATCTGTTAAATCTGATCTATTACATTAAAGCGACATTATGTAGAATAAATGAGTGCAACACTGTCGTAAATTCAAATCCCAGGTCTGCAACAGTTCGTCAGACAGTGTAACATGTAGAAAACTTGTTTGTTGAAGTAAACGTGTGTGTGACGCTGTGACCCGACCCGCCCACTGAGGATTCACAGAGCAGAGACACCATCCAGCCTGTCACAAGACGCTGGACCAGCACCTTGATTCTCAAGCTGTTATGCTAATGTGAAAAGTAGCCCCTTTTAGATAGAAAAGGCAGCACATTTGCAACAAGGTAAGGGCAGCCTTGTCTTTCTAAAAGGGAGGTGTAATATTCCTTTTCCAAAAGCCGCCTCTGAGGCAGGCGTAAACATCTGACGTGACATGAAGCTGGAAGTTGGGCTGTGAACAGTGACAACTAATTTGTCCTCAAAATAAGAGCTTTACATTGCACCCCACTGGAGTTTAGAACTGGGTTCTTAGGGGGGGCTTTTAATTTGAAAGTAGTGACCGTTAGTAGCTTGCCGCTACAACAACAAGCGGACAACGAAGACAGCTACAGAGACCGAGGAGACGCTGCATCTCCTGGATCTCTGCAACTGGCTAGTTGCTCATCTTGACGTCCGTGGATGAAGTGATGGACTGACTGCTGTGATCAGCTGTTTCCTGGTTTTAAAACTCCCCGGCTGTGGGTCGCACAACAGTGCAGGTCATTGACACCTCCGCCCATCTCACACATTTGCCGGCACATTGACATCTCGGATTTAAGTGTACCCTCCGAGGTACTAAATGTCTAAATCTGTCTGTCTAAATCAAATTGGTAAATTGGTGGCTTGCTGCCCTGTATAAAAACATCTAGAGTCTCAGTGACACAAGGCTGCAGAAATGCATGTCACCATTTGTTGGTGGTTTTATTAACAGTGAGTGTTACACAGTATACTGATGTGGAGTCTTCTACAGCAGCGACAGCTTTAGAGAAGTTCAAATGAGTTTTTCAGTGTAGTTTATTTTAATCTGAAAATCAATGTCCCTCATTATGTTCAGTGGTTCTGCTTTTTTATTATTCTTTGCAAACTACTGGAGAGACACGAAGCATTACAGCTTTCATTTGTTTGTTTTTGTGATGACTGGTGTTTTATTGAAGTTATACATAACACAGTGGTTTATAAAAGTGAACAATGCTGATAATGAGGGCATGTTTCAGGAAGTGTGGACATGTAATGAATGTAAATGCAGAATGAAGGTGCAGCTAAATGCCTTTGAAACATGAAACAGCGTTAAGGAAAGTAGCCAGGCTGTTGGTCTGAGCGCTGCATGGGCCGATCATTTCGAGTCGGGCTCTGCTGCTGCTACTGACTTCTCTTTTTCTTGTCAGTGGGTTTCAGGGTTTAACTCTGAGTTGCTGAAAATTCCACAGTGGTTTCATCCGGTGTTAATCTGTAGAGATTTGCATTAGTGTCCAGAGACACCTTTGATCTTTCTAAAGACTTTGATTGGATGTGTGAACGAGGGGGCCACTTTCCCATCATGCATCCACTGGATTAAAAGAGGGGAGGGGAGGTTACTTATAATTTTGGAAGTTGTTTTCAGGTCAGTGCAGGCTTTCAGAAGCAATCAGACAAACACATTTCAGTGGCGGTGGCGCAGAGACAGAGGAAGGGGGCGGGCGTCCGGGTGCGATTTCAACTCAGTGAACTCATGACGACAACGCTCACAGTCTGTTTCTGTACTGTGACTGTGGCTGGATGATGAAAGTCAGAGAGCACAGGGATAAGGCCGGCATGGGTACCAGAAAAACCTGATATTGTGAGGTATGTAAGAGCAAAATAACCAAAAAAGCATATTTTTAATCAAAGTGAAAAAGTCTGAACATGTGCAGTCACAAACAGCTGACAGGATATCTGTGAACAACACAGCCTTCCGTGCTGATATTTTTGACTTCAGGCCACATGTTGCAGCCATTGATTTTCACCTTCCGTGGTGTGAGAGCCGTCCTCGAGAGCAATCATTAACAGCAGAGCCTCTTTGCTGACTCAAATCCATCGGGCTTCGCCGACAGCTGGTCTCTGCCCCCCCGTCCATGCTTCACCTTTCAGGAGAAATCAGAGCTCGTAAACATTGTCTCAGTGATGCCTGAAACAAGTTTCCATGCCACATTAATGTGTGCAGCAGCGAGAGCGAGTCTCTCGTCGAACAGCTGCCACCCCTGCCTGCCTGGCAGCAGCGCCGGGTTGGATTTGCCATTAATTTGTCGCACCTGACAGCCGACTCTGCTGGGTACCCTCCGTCTACACCACTTTGCTGCTTTGTGCCTGGGAGGGACATATCCTGCCCTTGTGAGAATAAGCCTGAAATATGGTTAGGGAAGAGAATGGTACAAAATAGGAGCCCCAGGCTGTTACATTTCATGTGTATCTAGGCCAGGTCACTCGATTCAGTTGAAAGCTGGAACTGCATGGTTGAAGTCCATGAGGTAACCTCGCTGTACCACTAACTAAACTGGGTCTGAAGACATCACCACCTTAGCTCAGTTCAAGTCAGAGCTAAAACCCCAGCAAGTTAAGTTTGTGTCCAAAGGGGACTGAAACCAAGTCAAGAAGAAAACATTGCACATGAACTGTGTATCATAAAACAGAATTTTAGTTTAAAACATTCAAAAATGAATAAACGTATCATCAGTGTGTGAAGACAGCAGTTTGTCATCTACGTAGGCCAGTTGTGTAGCACAGATGTCAATTGAAATGAGGAGTGATCAGCTGGCCTGACCCGGCCCGATCCTAGAATCACAAGAGGTGATGAAGAGCTTGTTTCAGCTGGAAGATGTAGAAGTGGTGAGATCCCCATTTAGTCTAATAAGTGTGTTAACTGTACAGCTTCTGAATTAAAGTTCTTATCTTTTACAGAACTAACTAAGAGCTTAACTGCCTCATCATCATAAAACACACTTGAAAACTAAACCTCAACATTAACTAAATAAAACTCAGTCTGCATTTTGTCTTTCCATAATCAACTGTGGTTTGGTCAAATTAAATCATCGGTTCACAGAGTAACATGTTGAATTATTTGTCTTGTCGTCTCTAAAGTCATAGTCCTGATCGGAGCCGCTGTAAATCACCTCTGTACTGGGTCCCCTGTCGTCAGTCTCGGAGGCTGTGTTCTGGCCCAGTCTGGTGTCCAGCTGTGTTCACCAGGACGCAGCCGAGCCCGGTGGAGGCCAGACCTGTTTACCATTGTGTCCCCTGTAAATGAAGGAGCTTGTTTCACCTTGAATTGATTTGTCTTACTGATCGGATTATTGTACATCTGCAGCACCTTTATTTGTTCTGTGAAACACAACACATCAGAAGACATCACACTCATAACTCACCATTAAACAGATATGGTGTCATCTGTCTCTGTGTATTCAGACGTCAGGACGCTGGAGGCAGTTTGATTTTTTAATGTAGGCTATCTCATTTTGGAGCACATCTCTTCCTGTTTTGTAAAGGGCAATTAATTTGACTCTGACTCTGATGCATCGTTCCTTAACACAGGCTATGATGCACTGTGGCATCTATCATTACCTGCAGTGACACAAATCATATTTCATAATTCATGTTTCCCAGCTGGCTGACATTAAGATCCGTCTCAGGTCACTGCGAACAGATAGAGATGAACATAAAAGGAAAAAAGAAAAGACAAAACCTGAAGACTTTATGGAGAACAATTCCATTCTGGTCATTACCGGATGTTCTTTGGTATTGATGAGGTTGACATTCACTCCGTAATGGAGCCTGTGGTGAGTCTGCAAAAGCAAAACCTGAGCTTGGAGCTAAGAGTGTTTATTCTTAAAATCAATGTCCCATCCAGTGAAGCACGTAACCCCACCCTCTGCCGTATGTTCGTACTGTTACAGTGATACCATCATCATCATGCAAGGAACCCACAAACAAACAACACTGCTGTGAGAGCGGGAGCACACAGCACCCTCGGCTCACAAATGGACAATAACATTTGACAAAGAGCTGCAATAAATGAGCTGTGAAGGCCGGGCCTCTCACCTGTCAACATGTGACACTTAAAACGGTCATTTGTTCCCCTCGGGGGTTGTACTTTTCAACGTATTGAGTTTCTCTCTGGGCCCAAGACTATCCAACTAGGCCAATCACCTGGACAGAAAGCAATACCTTGAGAAGACAACTTAATGTCAATCCAGAAACTGCCTCTTTGGTCTGGAACTGGTAAAAGCAGATGGACACAAGACAAATTAGGCTCTTTGTGCTTCTACATGAGGCCTTTGGATCTCAGGATTTGTCAGAGTGTAATAAAGATCCAGCCCCAGATATCCACTGAATAACATTTCATAGCTGTCATCGTCATATGGCTCATAATGCCTTAATCTTTTATGCATATTTTCACTTAAAACAACATAATGTCCATGAACAGGCCCTCCTTTGTTGTGGCTGAATGTCAACATCCCTGTTATCCCGTCAGTTCCCTCTGCCTGAAACCTTAAACCGCCAAACACCTGTTCTTTTGTGTGAGCTGGCATTTTACAGCAGGGTTTCTCTCCCCTCGCTCACTCTCAGCCCTCTCATTTGGTTCGTCTCTCTCTCTGTCGTCAGCCCTTCTTCCCCTCTCTCCTTCCATTTTACTCACTATTGTCATCTCTCTCTCCCTTCTGTCTCTGCAGCTCCATTTGCCAGATCTTCCCTCTTCTCCTCCCTGTCAGAACCCTCCACTTGTTTTTTCTGCCTTTTTCTACCCTTCATTTCCTATTTCCTCATTTTGACTATTACGTCAGACAATCTTTGACTTCTCTCTTTTCCTGCTGAAGCTAACACTCTCTTCTCTCCTATACCTGCCTGTCTCTCACATTATCTAATTTACCTCCCCTTCTTGTCACTCACCATCCTCCTCTTCCTTGTCCTCCATGTCTTTGTTATTCTATAACCGATCTCCTGCTCTCTGTGGTTTTCAAATATGCCACCAAAATGGCCAAAAGAGCGTAAACATATTTCACTCCAACATCTTGGTATTTGCAGTAAGTCTTTTGGAGAGGCTTCCCAGCAGATTTGGGACCCGGATGCAGGGATTTGATCCAGTTCAGCCACAAGAGCTTTTGTAAGGTTGGGGCAATGATGTTGGGCGATAAGATTTGGCTCACAGTTGGCATTCCTGTTTTCCCCAGAGATGTTAGACGAGGTCGGGCTCTGTGCAGGACAGTCCAGTTCATTCATACTAAACTGGGAAAACAGTTTCTTTAGGAAAGAGCCTTCCTCAAAGTAGGAAATACACAACTGACATAATCACTTGTGCCTAAGATTTCCCTTGAGGTGGCTATCTCATCAAACAGTCAGATCAAAAGTACACAAAAGTATGGAGACAGTTTTACAAATGCAGAGTCAGTGGTTCACATCCAGACTTCCTGCACAATAGTTAACAATGATATTAACAACACAACACCAGCAGTATTTGCCAGACACTTCATTAACACAATAGAATTAATTTTCCAGAATTCTAATTTGTTGCAGAATAATTGGATAGGAACATTATTCTTAGTGGACGAGGTTGAGCCAAACCACATACACTTGTGTCACCACCGTGTGTCTTCAGCTAAACTCAGCGACTCAACAGCCTCAGAACTTTTGAAGCTTTGTGTTTTTTTTTCATTTCTTCATCTTGTGCTTGTCTTGAAGCTGTGTTGTAGGTGCAACAACTATACACATTTTAGTTGTAAACATCCAAAAATGAACTACAATTATAAATAGAATGTGAGGGAAGGACAGTTTTCATGTTATGACCTCCATTTATTGTTGCATGCTAACCGTCACGTTAGCCCTGGCCCGTCACAGTCCAAAGCTCCACAGCAACAGTATAAACACCGACACTGGCCTGGTGCTCAGAGCTCCCTGTCTGTACTGCTAACAGGGCTACAGGCAGCTACAGTTAGCAGCAGGTAGCGGTAACTCTTGTGATATGCTGCTGCTGGGTTTATGTGTAGCTTTTTGAAAACTCTGGCTTCTGTTTATCCGTGGGGACGTGTAAAATGGAGAGTTTGAAAAAAAGTGTCTTCAGCTCAGTTTCATTTGCCTGCAGTGGTTTCGTGTTCTGAGCATTTGCCTGAAACAGCAGAACAGCAGACTGTTGGTCTGTTTGTATTTAGCATGCGCTGCTAAAACTGTGGTTTTGGATCATTTTATTTAAACAGAATAATGGTGCATACTCAGAATGTTCTTGTATTGTTGATGTAGATTTTATCACCACCTACAGATCAGCATGCTTGTTTCAGTTCTTGTGTGTACAATAATTTTGAAACGAAGGTCATTTAACTGAAGAGAAAAATATCAGTGTAAGAAAATATCTGTTTACATGTGAATTTGAACGAAAGGTTCCTCCAACTATGAACCTGTGGGGGGTTTTATTGTAAAATTCAATGTGTTTATCCCCGAGGAAGCAAAGCCGTGTAAGTGGTGCAATTTGTTAACAAAAACAGGTTTCCACCGTGTGATATGGACAGCGAGCTGCTGGATGAGCGGCTCCAACGGTTCATCACGGTAAACACCACCCTTAACCTTGCCGTGCCGTGCCGTGCCGTGCCGTGCCCTGCTGTGCTGTGCTGTGGAAAGTCCCTCGCACTGTGCCGGCATGGCTTGAGTGGTCATGGTTGCTCACAGCTCAGCTAGGCACAAGTATCTGCACGTACAATGCAGAACACTAATAGAGTACCTCTGTATGTCGTCAGCCATTCAACTTTTTCTCTCATTCCCCTGATTCTAACATCACCTTTCTTCACTTCCTTTCTTTCCCTTCTAAGCAAAATGCCGATCTTCTCTTTCTCTTTGTGCCTCTCTCTCGCACCCACACTTTACCCACTACTCCATCTTTCTCCTGCTCTCTAACAACTCCTCTATCCCTGGTTGTATGGAAGATGAGGTAAAAGAAAGAAAGAAAAAACCCTCTAACCCGTCCCTCATCTCCTTTCTTTTTTGAAAGCTAGCCTTTGTGGAGCTGCCGGGAGCAGCTCCAGTGTCTCCAACCGCAGCCAGGGCTCTTTTCATCGGGAGAGGTTTGAAATCTAACTGACCCTATTCATGCACTGCCAGGCCTTTGCTTGTGCTCATGCTACATAATACGAGGCAATGCAGCAACCAGGGAATGTGAGTTATTCAGTGAAGGGGGAGACAACAGTGGAGGAGCACAGAGGGAGTCTGGATCAAATCAACAAGAGGCAATTTAAAATGCTGAATTTTACAAGTAGCTCCCCGAAGACTTCTTTTCTCTTTAGGAAATGTCTTTACCTGGAGGTCATCATTCACTAACTGTACAATATAGTAGTTGGATTGTTTTTTAGTTTGACTTCATTTCCAGTCTGAAGTTTTATAAAAGGCACACTCAGAGGTTTTCTCACGTTTGCGAGGTTTTGCTCAGTCATGCTGCGGTATTTTTCCCCTGTCAGTTACAACAACAGTGTGTCCAACACTGGGACGTCTTTCTCCAGCATCGCACACTCTTTCTCTATTGTTGAGACATGGCAGTGCTCACGGCTATGCCAGCTCCCCTGTCATTCTTCTGGTTATCTTGCAATCCAAACAAATATTGGAATGCTTCTGGTGGAAATCTAGAAATATTTCATGAGTGTGAGATTTAGAGCTGAGTCTCTGATCTGAGGAAGAAAACCATCTTGTTTACTTGCATAATGTTTCTGTGGTCTCCAGTTTCATGGAGCTGCTGTTGGTCTTGTATGAGGGCAAATAAAAAATAAGCTTATCCCCCCAGATGGGCGAGTACAGGCTCTTTCACAAAAAGTTCCTGGAAAGTAATTTGAACAATCTTTTAGGCGCCATCACTATTTAGCCCAATCACCTGAATAAGCTGTCGTCATACAAACCAGGTGTTTTCGGAGAGGATGGTGGTGGAGTTACAGCCAAGTAAGCTGCCAAGCCAGAGATCACAGTTAGAAACTGTGTTTCAGGATTAGTAAGTGTGACACCGCTGGATTTTTTTGATGCAGGACCAACGTGTTTCAACCTACAGTAGATATTAAAAGTCTGCACACTCCTGTTAAAATGTCAGCTGTCTGTGATGCAAAAAAATTACTTTAGACTAGACTAATGACTAAGATTTATTGTGATCTTTAATGTGACCAAGAACCTGAACAACAAAACTGAGAAACAAACTGAAAAAAATAAATAAAACAATAATAATAATAATAATAATAATGATAATAATAATAATAATAATAATAATAATAAATAATAATGTGGTTGCATGCGTGTGCACACCCTCTCAAAACTGTGGCTGTGTTCCCAATCAACCAGTCACATTCAGACTCATGTTAAATAGGAATCAGTACACACCTGCCATCACTTGAATTTCCTCCGGGATCAATAAAGTATCTATCTATCTATCTCTATCTATTATCATTAAGTGCCTCGGATTAACCCCAAATAAAGTTCAGCTGCTCTCATAGGCTTTTTCTGACATTTTCTTAGACGCATCTTAAAGCATAAACCACTGAGAGCTTCTGAAGTGTGTATATCTTATGACTTCATCCACATTGATCCCACGGTACCAAACGTTCTTTACATTGTTTATAATAATATCATACAGCGCAAATTATTTATCACCCTCTGACATGAGGATCAAGCCAAGCCAAGCGTTTGTTTTTGTCATCTTTTACTCAGATATCATCAGCCAAGTGTAACACGTTTACTTGTAATTGAGTTGTGCAGCATCATGTTGGGTGCAAAGCTTTTGTTTTTCTAACAGGCCCTTCAGGCTACATCATTCTGTTGATGTATGTTCACAATCTGTGTTGCCCTCCAATGACTCAGTGTGTAGAACAGTATGTGAGAGGCTGTTGTGAGCTTGTTGTGGATTTAATTACTGTTGTGTTGGATCAATCAGTCACAGAGAGAAGAAGAAAAACAAACATTTCACAAGAAAATGGGGCCAAATATTACTCTGAATGTCATCTGAATAAAAACTTCTACCAGTGATTGTGTGGTAATGAAAGTTGCTTGAAGTTGAACTCCTGATCATTTTGGCAGCAGCACCAAAGGGCTTTATGCAAGGAGTGAAAGTGATTATGCATTAATGAAGTCATTCTAAAGATTAAGTTAACGTAACAGCTGAACGTCTGTGGCCTATTTGAACATGAGCATCACACTCGGAGACGACGGGCCTTTAGAACCTCACAGAACACATCACCTGACCCGAGTGGTGACAACATGTGAGGCGTCCGTGAGACTGAAATTAAAGTACTTTACACTTCTTCTTTGTTTCTTCTTCTTGTTGTAACCCAGGTCCCATGTAGTTAAAAGAAAAGCTAGAATGGTTAATACAATGAGACTGGGCCTGGGCTCGTTGTAGGAAAATACAACTAAATTTAATAATGAATATTACTTTAATAATGAATGTTATTTCAATAATGCTATTTTAATAAGGACCACCACAATTGTACTTTAAATATAAACTCTCACCGGTATTTATTTACACAATTGACAAAAAAAGTAAAATAGGAAAATATGTTATTAGGGCATAAAGAGACAAGTTATAGACAAAGTTCACAGCTCTTTCACAGGTTACTTCCCTTTTGGTTTCAAAATAAAAGCCTTTCACTTTGTACCCTTGTATAATAAAAATGAATACCTCAAATAAGAAAATAAAACACTTCTTTCACTTTTCAAAAATACCTTTTGTTGTACCGGTGGGCCCACACACATTCACATACAACACACCAGAAAATAAACTCAAACCCGTTGCAGGCCTGATGGATGAGGCTTGTGTGCGGTGGGGCCTAAAAACTGTAATGGCCGCTTCACTCAACTGAGCAAAAATAAAAGCACGTGCACTTTCAAACTGTTTTCAGTTAGTACTCACGAATCCAATGGTTTGTTAGTAGGGATAGAAAGGGGAAACGATGGCAGTCTCATAAGGGCAATGGCAGTCACAGTTCCAGCACACACACGGGCGATGGCGCTCAGCAGCAGAGTCACGAGGAAGAATAAAAAACAGCAGGGCCGTCTGTCTGGACAGTCTCAATCTCTCTCCTTCTCCAACGTCCGTCTCCTTTAAGCATATTATCATACACTGAGCCACAATACAAAACACTATCTCTTTTTGAATTAGCATTAGCTCGCTTTAACTTTCATTAACATCTTAGGACAGAACGTTGATATAAAAACACATTAGCACTGTCGGCTATCGCTAGCTAGCATGTCACTAACCACATTTACCCAATACAGTGTCATTAGACTATAACAGTTAGATATAGCACAAAATACAGGCATACACATTATATTCACCTCTTGCAGGTCACACAGAAGTTTATATCAGGACAACGGGTAGTCGACCTCCACAATAAAACTTAAATGCTCCCCACACGATGCCTCCGTCTTAGCTCGCTGATCGATCGTGGCTCTCTGTCTCTCGCATGCTCACGTACGCACCAAACTAACCTGCGCCACTAGTCCCGCCTCTCACCCCATGAATTTAGCTTGATTGGCTCGTGAGTTAGATAACAACCAATAGGAACACAGGAATGAAATGATTGACACAAAACAGATAACATGTTAGATTACACTTGCATTTACACTGCTTATTCCTCTCACGTTCTCTGAATCACACATCTCTTCAACTTAATGAACTTGACCTTTTTTTAGAATATTTATCTTTGAATTGTAAATTGTCTTTTAATACACTATACATATTATAGTTTTTTATCCAGCACATATTTTAACCATACATTTTAATATTATGAACTTTTTTTAATATAACATTTTAGAATACTTTGAATTGGATTTTATGCACTGTATCCTAACTGATTTTAGACAGGGCTACATTGTCATCAGCACTGCTTTACCTGAACAAGGTTACATCAAGACACACACACATTCATTCAGCCTGGTGTCTCTTTTGCTTGAGCAACATGTTTAAGAAGTAAAGCAGGTAGTAAGTAGTAAAAGACTGAAAGCAGGAGCACTCTCTGGGCTGCCTGATGAAGGTGAGTGTGCTCACATGCCAGACCATTGGCTGTATAGGTCGTCTGAGCTGGGAGCGTTTTATAATGTTGGGCAGTGACCTCTAGTGGCCAGAGCAGTTATCACAGGAGCAAAGGAGGAAGTCAACTGACGTGTTTTTAAAAGTCCAATACTGAGGGAGCTTACGGTGGAAGTCCAGACTTTCTCTCATAAGTTTGCTGTGTATCTAAACTGAAGTCAGCATTAATATAATTTAAATGGCGTCATGAGTTTAAGTTAACTGCACTACACTGTACACATCACAGTGTGTGAACAGTAGGATCACTCCTGAAAACAGTCATATAAAGACTTTTGTGGCTCATGAGGAAGCTGTGCTTTATCTAATAAACTGCCTTCAGTGATGTCACTCAGTGGCTGAGTTGCATTGTGGGTAATGTAGGCAGCAGGTTTTGAGCAGGTGATATCTCTGGCTCTGCTCTATTGATTTTGGTGGTTTGTTTGTCAGCTGCTCATAATCAGTCCAGCAGTGTTACAGGTGTTCAGTCGGTGGCAACCAAGATGCCAGTAAATACTACACAGCTTAATCTGAGGCACTTTAAAGGGATAATCCACACAGAATAGATTTTTCTTATTAATGCACATCTG
Organism: Acanthopagrus latus; assembly: GCF_904848185.1. Lineage (NCBI taxonomy): Eukaryota > Metazoa > Chordata > Actinopteri > Spariformes > Sparidae > Acanthopagrus > Acanthopagrus latus. The sequence continues at coordinate 31,261,744 of NC_051056.1, forward strand.
TATGTATTCATCTATATTAATCTCCTGTCAGTTACATTTGGGTTCCAGTGATAAAGTGTTTACCTGGAGGAAACAAAGTCTAACAAACTCTCAATCCTAATAATTCACTCAGTCCTGGAGGGCTTCAGTCAGTTTTAATCTTCTGCATCAGGATTTGCTGTGTTTCTCTACCCTTTAAACCATTAAACACAATACATCTGCATTTCAGACTGTTGGTTGGACAGAATAAGACAACTTATTAATTGTTACAAATAATTAATCAATAATCAAAAGTGATTAATGCAAATTAATTGTTAATGAAAATAACATTTAGTTGCAGGTCTACAGTGTACTTATTTGATCTGGATTTGTTCAATATGATTGTAGCTTGTGTTCATCTAAAGATATATTCATGGCGGAATTATACAAGAGATCAAACCTGCGTTCGTTCTGTCACTGGCCTGGTCTCTCTGCACCACGAGGCCAATCTGAGTCCATGTGCAAAATGTGCTTGTGTCAATACAGACGAGCCTAATGGTCTGTGTGTTTAAACTCTTCAATGGGACGACACTGGGGCTTTGGCGGGTCATAATGGGAACACCAGTGTGTGAAATATGTTATGCAAAGGAAGCAGGCGAGTGATGTAGCAAAGGGCCACCGTTTGGCACTAAGTCGAGAGAGTCAGCAATAAAAAGAGGACTAAAGTAAACGAGCCGCTGACATTCAGTTTTGGCCGCCGCACTGCGAGCAAGAGGCGCCTTCCAAAGTTGGCCGAGTGAGATAAACAGAGAGTCGGTCACTGAGCAGGAGCTCTGCCGCCAGCGTTTAGAGCTTTACTTTTTATTTGCAAGTATAATAAATTACAGTGTGTGTTTTTGTAAAAGTAGCCAAGTTACAGCACTGAAGTTAATAAGATAGCTTGAATGGATCCTCTTGTATTTATCGAACAATGAACATGAAGAATAAACCTGGACATCTGTTGAAGCGTTTCAGCAGAACTGACAAAAGTGTTTCTTGATTTACAATGAAAATTCTGCATTTACATGAAAGCATATATTTATTAAAGAAAGAATGGACTAAGTTGGAAATGTCCCAAGGTCTCCTTCACCAGAAGGCCCAACTTCCTGTAAAAACGTATCTGGTTCTGGTCCCACGAACACGGCGGAAAGGTCCCCAGCTCCTCTTAAAACATCATAGCCGTGTTGGGCTTACTGCTCGTGAGGCAGATTCTAACTGTGGTTGCCCATTTGGCAGCCTCCACCAGCGCCCCTCCACCCCCGTTACAAAAGTCATCATCAGAAATCAATCAGTGCTGAGCATCAACATTCTGTAAAACTTACTGTGAAGCTCATCACTCAGTTAGACAGTTGAGATAACAAGCATCAAAACACATATACATGACACACAAAAGCGGTGTGGTAATCACTGTGGACCGCTGGGTTTGCATGCTGAGACACGCAGAACATGAACTGTTCTGAATCATACGTCCCTGGAAGTCACATATTCTCTTCCTTGAATAGAAACACATCACTTTCCTCTGCCTCTCATTTTAAGCAGTTTATTATTAAGCCATGTTGTTACTGACGCTACTGAATGCAAATGCAAAATTAATGTATTAAACTTGACATGTCCTGTTGTGTGTGTATATATTTCCATGTACGTATATTAGATACCCGGCTGGACAGGAATTCTTTACACGAAACAAAAACTACAAAAGCAAGTGCTGCTATTTCCCAGATGACAACATCTAAACTGTGTCATGTCGAGCGAGTCCTGTGGTTGAGCTTTCATCTAAATTATTACCCCGAGAGCGCGGAGAAGTCATTGCTTCTGACAGCAGAAATATTAACAGCAAGTGGTGTGGAAGTCGCAAATTATGAATAAAACATAACGTGTCATGTTTGACAATTCTATCACTGCTAATAAAACCATGGGCGTGCTCACCAATCATCGCACTGACAGCATTAATTGAAACAGCAACATGATTAAAAATCCAATTAATCATGCAGCCCTAATGGACAGAAAAATGCAAAACCCGTGGATTGACCTTCAAGATGGAATGTGTTCTCTGCAAAAAAATCTATATAAAAATATGTTTGTCCTTTTAAAATAACTAGAGAGCGTACAGAGCCCTGAGACAAACCTGCAGACCAGCCAGTTTAATGGAGGAGAGTCATTTAGGGATTAGGACATTATGGTATGTAATTGATTGCAAACTAGCTTTAGGATAAATATTGAGAGTCACTCGAGCAAAACCTAAAACTAACAATTTGATTCTAATTTAGTTTTCATTATCAAAATTCAGTTGAGCATCATTCAATTCAAGCACCCATCTCAGCAACATGTAAACCTTTAAAAACAGATAAAATGAGATCTTTATCTCCTCCAGCAACAACACCGGTGTCCTGTCGATCGATCTGACTGATCACTAGAGAAGTGGGAATAAATCTAATCCCATCTCTCCCGCTGACAGCGACCTCTGGGCCCTGCCATGATCCTGTTTCCAGGATGAGCCTGACTCCTGGGCCACTGACACACAAACCATTTGAGCTCAGCACACATCCCTGCAGGGAAAACTCATCCGGACACATTCAGCTACAATAGTGTCACGCTCGGATTGGCTCTGTGAGCACTGTCATGGCCTTTTGAGCACGGAGAGGGGTTTTGGGTGGCAAAGGCTGTGAAATAACAGGGGGGTAAAAGCACTCTGCAGTGTGTTGACTGTCTCTCTTGCACTCTAACGTGGACCGGTGTGCTGTCAGCGATAAGCAGCCACCATCAACAATAATACTAATCACAGCTTCAGTGAAGGGGGATGATATTTGTCATCACTTTATAGATCTTGACAGCAGTTTCTGTGGCTCATTGCTTGGTGATTGCTCCATTGTCTACTTCCCTCTGCAGATAGACGATGAAGTCTGTGGTTGAACCTGGAGGCTAAATCGTCATGTGCGTCTGCTGAACTCCAGAATCATCCCTTTTATGTCAAAAAAGCCGACCGCCCCCTTTTCCAGCAGACACTTCAGAAAAGCAAACCATCGGGTCCAGGAATAGCAGCTGTATTGTTGCGTCCCCACGTTTCTCATAAGGGCCCTCCACTCCTCCCGCCCTCCTTCCAGAGTTTCAATCCAAACCTGAATGAGGCCCAAACAAAGAGGAGCTGTCAGTGGTCTGCTAGACTTGGTGGATTAAGCAGAGAAATGAAGACCTGTCGTAGACTTCAGCCAAATAGTCTCCTTGTATCTAAGTGGCAGTGGCAAGGAGCCACATTTCTTTCATGACGGCCTTTTAATGAGCTCTAATTAAATATCTGTGGGTTCAGCAATTGTCCAGGGGTAGGTAGTGGATCACTGGCCATCTATAACCAGAATAACAAGAAATAGGAGGGATGAACTCTCAAGGGATGACCCGCTGAAGCCACCCTGGCCTCCACTGGTGTATTATAATCCTCTGAAGTGAAGAGAATCATTTTGTAGTACCTCCACACTGCTATGAGTAAAAACCAATCATGAAAAGTTGATCCAGAGGGACTCCGTGGCCTAAAGCCAGTATGACTAACTGTCTAGGAAACATGACAGTTGACAGATATCCAGATATCGCTTGAAATATAAAAAACAACAACAAAAAAACACTGATGCATTCCTCTGCTATTTCATACAGTAAGTGTACATACAGGTAGTGCTTATAAATTCCAGAGAAAAAGTGTCTGGAAGCCGTCAGAGATTAGACACAAACAAAAACACTGAACAAAGCCTGAGAGGTGCTTCAAGTTGTTCGAGTCCATTGAGACAGAAGATGTTAGCAAGTGTCTGAGAGTTGTTTGTGCTAAATCTCAGTCTGATCTTAGTATATTTCAGTCTTCAGTCAGTTCATACTGAGGTACTTTCAGTTGAACATTTGGTTGCTATAGAAATCCCCTGGGGAGGTTACCGGGGAAACGATTAAGGGTGATACCTCTGGTGCTCAGCAGAACAAGCCTAAGTAGCTAAACATACTATCTGGCACACTAACTGGCTGCGCTTTCAAGGCTTTGGAAAAATGTTAGCTAAGTGGGCTCAACAATAACAGTTATAATGTTAGTAGGACTGTGTTTACTTGATAATAATAAAAAGATTAGTGTCCTAAAATGGAAACCTCTGCCTCTGGACAAGTGACAGGATGCACCAGACGTGGTGGCCACAACTTGTGCAAGGTATCATGGGGAAAGAAGAAGAAGGATATTCATATTCATGAATTTGCAGCTATATTCAAACATTTTGTTGCTAGTAGCAACAGTTCTATCACAGCCGTTACATCCACATCAGATTTGTGACAAAGAAATATAGGCAGACATCTTTTATGTCCATCTCCAGTATGAGTGTGAGCTTATCTGTATGTCTTTATCACAAGTGTTTTGTCTTCATGTATTTATCATTTGTACATCAGTTGACTACTAACCAAGTTATCCATTGTCTTAGCTGCCTGAAGCTAATGTGTTGCTGTTCAACACTGGAAGTTGCTGTTGATTTACTGTTGGTTTTATTTTCACTGTGTACTCTGTGTGCACCTTTACCAGCTGTGTTCGGTAGATCTCATGGAGGACTGTCTATCAGTTTTGTGAATACAGTTTTCTTGTCACTGTACTGAAAATAAATCTCTATGGAACTTTAATTTAAGTGACAATGATGGCTTTTACACTTATTTTAAAATTTTAGTTTTATTACTCTCAGTAAAGATTTTGATATTAACACACAGTATGAAAGTAACTGTCAGTCACTCTGAGTTAAAAGACCAAGGAAAACCAGTTCCTGAGTCTGAGAATCTGTTGGTGTTCTGTCACCTCACAGACTCAGACTAAGGTGTGAAACTGGAAACTAGTGTTTAACCATGCGTGTTGTTTCTCCTAAACTCATTTTGCACATAGAGCCTGGGATGGATCAAGATGTCCAGCGTGTCTCACAGAAGAACAGGAAAACAGAACCCAGGCCTAATGAATTTCTCTGTAATGGTGAAACTCTTCCTCCCACTGACTAATGTGGGAGGAAGAGTTTCTGCATGACAGTAAAGGTGAGAGCCATGAAAAAGCCTTGCTCTGGAGCTTCCAGTTCATCATTTTGTGCCACATTCCTATGAACAATCCGTGTTAACAGCGTCCAGCAAGTACGATTCCTCCTGGCTGTGTTTTATTCATGGGTGGCTCTCTGCACCATTAAGCAGCAGGGGGACGGCCGCTCTGGGAGGATATGTAGCGTGTGGTACGACGGAGGTGTCCAGGTACTACCTGTACTGTTTCAAACTGCTGGGAGACCCCGGATGATACCACTGTTACTTTTATTTAATTCTCAGAGGACTTGATTGTCATTTATTTACAAGATATGTTGTGCTGTAGTATCAGGTGTTTCTGAATATAAGACCAAAGTACAGGCAGAGTCACAGCTGCAGGTCACAAGGTGAGGCAGTCACAGAGCCTGAACAGCATCAGCTAGCCTCTGCACCAACCAGCTTCCTCATTCGGGCGTAATGCTAAGTGGCTACATGTCGGAAGCATTCCTAACAGGTGAAGGTTTGTCAGATACATACCTCTGACATCCAGTGGCTAAATGTCCGTGGCATATCAATATTCAACTATTCTGTCTGCATCTTGATGTTAACGGATGTGGAAACAAAAAAGTGAAAAAGAACAAACGTAAAGAAAAGTGATCAAACTTTCTGATTACTTGACACTTGAAACAAACATATAGCAACAGATTTGTATAGTCAAAGTCAATTTGCTGTCATGAAGAGCAGTGGTTAGCATGTGGACATGTCGTCTGATATCTTCTGACTCAGCTTTCTATAGCTGATTACTCAACTTGTTGTGATACAGTACTTGTGTCTCAGCTTAGGTTTGAGAGTTTTGTTATTCTTTTTCAAATCTCTTTGTTAATGCGGTGCAATACTAAATCGTGGGAGTATTTTCAGGTGTTACTTTTAATATTATTCTCTCTTCTCACAAGTTTTTTGTACTTGTTAAACATGTACCTGTAAAAGGCTGTCACTAACGACAGTGCAATGTGTCATAATAATGCCTTTTCCACAGAGCTGCAGTCTAAAACTGCTTGTCTGTACTAAAAGTTCTCTTGGTCTGGCAAATGAGATTATGTCTGCTTGAGCAGCTGAGGAACATTTCTAATTTTGAATGTCACCAAAAATGCATTTGGCTAAGATTCTGTGGTTACTTGCCACTTCCTCTTCCCATGAATCTCTCACTAAGTGCTTGTGTAGCTGGAATTATGGCTCTGTAAATGTGTCGTCAGTGCTTTTAAATTGGATTGTTTATGCAGTGTTTTGATTCTTTCAGTTGGTATGTGGAGGAGGGAGCGAGAAGAGACAAAGAGAAGAGGGATACAAGGGAGAGACACAAAGAGAAAAATACGCCTGCACAACTTGTCTGAACTGAGGAGCGGTCTCATGACTTAAACATTCTGGGGGATAAAATATGCCCACACTGCAGGGATTCTTTTCCCAGAAAAACTTGCAGCTTCAGCAGTGTGAGAGCATCAATGGAGTATTGTATCAGTGTTTTGTGATCATATTGTGCTGCCTCATGCTCAGTAGATCCGCACTGATCACACACTGGAATTACGGAAAAAATGGTAAAACAATACATTTGCTTCTCAGGAACAGCATAGTAATGGAATTTAATGAAACTCTGTACAGCGTACAGCAATACCCTCCACACTGTGATGAAAACCAAAGCAGGTAACTCCTCTTACACAAAGAGCATCTCTTAATATAAAACCTGTGAGCACAGCTGAGGACCTTAATGCATGTTGTATACTTTTACTTTCTCATCATTCTCTGCTGTCAGCGCTCACATCAAGGAAAACACCAAAAGAAATATCACAAAGTGCAGAGACACATTTTATAGTGCACACACCATATCATTGTTTATCCCTCTTGAAAATACTTCAGATATGTTTCACTGGTCTGGAAGTATGGAAATGTACAAAACCACATTCATTAACACTTAACAAGCTGTCGGGACTTCTGTAGAGTTGTAATGTATAAGTCACTGCCCTCAGCAACGCACCAGCACAGTCATGGCTGCTAAAGTCACCAGTGCCTGCTCGGGCCTGTGAGAGCTGACCAATCAGAGCAGACTGGGCTTTTCAAGAAGAAACTGATCATTCAGACAGAGGGTGAATATAGGTGCAGCAGGAGACACCTGAAATAAAAAAAAATGAATGTGAAAATGAGCATGACCTTTACATTTTTTCCAAAATATGAAACAAAGGGTTATGTCAGACTGTTAGCATAAAACGTCCTTGAACTGACACAACAACACAACACAATGTTGAGAACTACCAGTGGTGATGTTCTGTGAAAGACGTCTATGTTTTGTGTTGTTGAGATATCTGCTGATGTTTGCATGCTAACCAGCCAGCAAACCTCTTTCCCTCAGGGTCTGTAGCTCCTGTGGTAGCAGCATTAACTCCAACAGTCCCCCTGTTGTTTGACTAGCTGCACGGCTAACTGAGCTAACAAGCTAAGATAAGCTACAATCATGGATGTTCAAACGATGTACAGTTAGCTGCAGTTAGCAGTTACTCTGATGACATGCTGTCCCTGTCTGTGTCCAATTCTTACATATTACACCTTTAATTCCAGATATCCAAATATCTTCCATGATAAAATGTGAGTGTGCATTCTCACCAACATGTTAAACATGTTAAAATAGATGGTGGCACATTAAACACAAATACAAGCAGCAGGACTCTGACAAACTGATTAGAATTAATTTTTGAAGAGTAATAAAAAAAAAATAAAAAAAAAATACAGCTCCAAACTAATTGTACAGGCACATTCCCTGCTGTTAATAATCAGCACAGAAATCAACCATATCTAATGGATTCCGGTGAGAAGGCAAACTGCATGTTTAGAGATGCAATCAGCTGTTCTCAGGTGTTGTTCCCTCAAAGCCGAGGATGTGCAACGTAGCTGCCAGAGGCTACCTGCCACCTTTTACATGAGCTACTTGGAGGGCACAGCTCCACTGCCAGCTAACACACTTTGTTTGGCCTCGCAGGCATCACAAATGTATAAAGCCTTGCTTAGTTCAAGGTTAAATTCATGTTTAACTTGCTGTCATTTGTCCAAGCTTACAGCTAAATCAAGATTGCACTGGGACCATTGGACTGATGGAGACAACAATGTGACTTCATGTTCAGCAGACGATCTTGACCTTCCTCTTTCTCACCCTGGAGCTAAGAAGAAACCAGCAAACTCAGTTTTAAGGTGAAAAAAGACAGATTGTTCATGATTTTTCATGAGTGTCCTTACTCTGCTCATCCATGAATTGTCAGAAAAAACCTCTTGCACATGAGTGTGATGGGAGGCTGGAGTGCATCTATAACAAGACTGGGAAAGTTAGAGGGTCCATTGCGGCTGTTGCTAACGCTCGACAAAGACTGGAATGCTGTGAAGGTCAGATTCCATTAGAGGAGTGTTATACAACCCGGGGTGGGTGGGAGGGCACAGAGGACGGCTTTCACTCGCTTGCCTTGCTGACTTCAGAGGCAACACAAATTCCTCAAGGGTATTTATCTGTAGCCAGGTGATTTCCAGGCCTGACCATCATGGATTGAGCCATGAGGGGAAGGGAAGGGATGGCAAGGTTGGTTAGGAAAGGGAAGGAGGAAAGGAGAAAAGGAATGCAGGAAAGAAAAAGAGAGTCCTGTATACAGTTCTTCCAAGGAAAGGAAAGGTTAGTGTTTACGGCATTATATTCAGGTTGGTGTTCATCTGTATCCAGGTGATTTACAGGTGTTGCTCTCATCAGACTCAATCAATAAGGGAAGGCAATTAAACCCCCTTTGTCACTTTTACCAGCTTCAGGGTAAGCCATGAAAAGAAGGAAGGGAAGAGCGAAGAGAGGAATGCAGGAGAAGAAAGGTGGGTGTTTATCTTCATCCAGGGAATTTCCAGGTTCAGCCATCTTCAGACTGAGCTGAGAACTGCAGGGGAGGAGAGAGAGAGAGAGACAGAGAGAGAGAGACAGAGAGAGAGAGAGACAGAGAGAGAGAGACAG